>NW_007256760.1:1041-4934 GCF_000164805.1 Carlito syrichta
CACCAACACCACCCCTGTCACACAGCGTGAGGAGCCACCCTCAGGACTGGGACAGGAAAAGGCACTTTTCCGCCTGTCATTCATGGGAGGTTTCAAAGGTGGTCGCTGGGCACGTCTTTCCAGTGCCTTCAGGCACACATCGCAGAAGGCCTGCCTCCACCCTCCACACTCGTGTCCCATGGCAAAGTCACGTTTGAGCTCATGGAAGAGATTGCCCCAAGTTAGGGTGACTGTCAGGCACAGAGCAATCAAGGTGGTCCAGCAACCTTGTGGCCAGCCCAGGATCCGGCAGACCTGTTTGCCACCTATGGGCGAGGGAAGAGCCCCTTCTTCTCCTGATCCCTCCATCGTCCCCTCCCATGCAGACAATTCCCTTTGGACCCGCGGACACCTGTTGTGATGCACATGGGAGGCATCTTTTTTTCCACTGGAGTCTCTATCTGCCAGGCTGGTGCACAGCACCACGATCGTGGCACCCAGGGCCTCGACCTTCGTGGCTCAGGCATTCCACTTTCTTCACCCCTGAGCAGGCAAGACTCCATGGGCCATCAAGCCTGACTCGATTTTGGGAACCTATCACCAAGACGAAGTCTGGCCCCTTCTCACTGGCTGGCCTCTGACACCTGGGCTCAGGCAGCCACCTGCCTTGGACTCCCAAGGCACATGGCTGATCGCCATGAGACACAGTGCCCAGCTTGGATTCACAGATTCTGTCAGCAGGAGTGATGCAAAGGAACAAGCCGGGATGGAGGCCACCACATTACATGTAGCTGGGACCGTGGGTGCTATCACACTCAACTCCAATGTTGGCGTTCCAGGGAACAATGAGGTCTCGCTATGTGGCCCAGACTGGTCTCAAACTTTTGGGCTCCAATGGTCCCCCATCTCAGCCTCCCAAAGCCACAGCCCAATTGTCTGCCGATCACCATCATCAGGAACTCTAGGCCCAATGTTGAGGCCTCCTCCCCCAAAGATCTCTGCCTATTCACAATGATCACAACTCCATTCACCAATGGAAGGTCTTCTTTTGTTTCCTTTTCTTTTGAGTCAGTGTCTCACTCCATCGCCCAGGCTGGAGGGCTGAGGCTCACTCCCAGCATTGCAACCTCGGCCTGTGGGGCTCTGGTGAGCCTGTTACCCCGGACTTCTGAGGAGCTGGAATGACAGGGATGTACCACCATGCCCAGTTCGTTTGGGATTGAGGGTAGAGATGAGTTCTCACCGTGTTGCCCAATTGCATCTCGGACCTGTGGGCTTGGGCTGGCCATCTGCCTTGCCTCCAATTCACTGTGATGACAAGGCTGAGTCCTCGAGCCCAGTCTTGATCCTTTGTGAAATTGAACCAGAAGGCTGGAGGCAGCCGCATGCCTGGATTCCCAGCATTCTGGAAGGCTGCGGCAGGTAGATGACTGGAGCCCAGGAGTTCAAGGCCACCTAGGGCCACGCAGGGAGACACTGTCTCTGCAACCATCCAAACAGGTGGTCTGGGGTCGTTGTACTCATTATCCCGGCCACTCTGAAGGCTGACACAGGAGAATCGCCAGAGCCAGCAATTGCAAAGCTGGTGGAGAACGAAGGTTGTTTCCCTGGGCCCCAGCAGTGGCCACAGAGCCAGACCCTATCTCCTAAAAACATCAGTATCATACACAGATTCTCAACTGCACCTGACGTATTCAAATGGTGACAGGCTTCAGAGCCAGAGAAAATGGGTCTGGGGGTGAATAAATGTCCCCGAGTGAGGAATGTGATTCCGCCATTTCTTTGTGAATGGTCCTCATTGCCGAGTCAGGGGGCTGGCCTGCCTGGGGCACATTTTCTCACATCAAAAAGGAGAGCTGGCAGGAACCTGACCAGGGAGCCTCAGGAATTCCTGCACCAATGCAGGGGCAGCCCTTGGGGGGTTGGGACTGAAAGGTGCCAAGTTTGGAGGACCTTCACATGTTGGGGGGTGTGTGAGAAGGTCTGAAGGCAGAAGGATTGCAGGAGAATGGATTTCTTCCTTCCTTCTCTTTCTTTCTTTCATCTTTATTTCTTTTCTCACTAGGTTGCCAAGACTCCTCTCAAACCTCCCAAATTGGGCCGTCCTCTTGACCTGGGCCTCACAACCTGCTGCAGTTACAGACTTTCCATTTGGTCAACATCTTGGTCTACCAGCCTGATCTTGATCTCTGGACCTGAGGAGATCCTCCTGGTGAGGCGTGCCCTCACCCAAGGTTTCCTGGGTTTTGCTTCGGGTCGAAGTGGGGCCTTGCTATGGTTTCCAGTCTGGTCTTGATCTCCTGGGATCTGACCATCTTCCTGTCCCAATCTCCCCGAGTGCTGGGAGACAGGCTTGAGTTGCCCGGTCATCCCACCATCCCAAAGTTTTGAGAGTCACCCACTCCCTTTCCCCAATTTGGACCCTGGGAGGAGTGGGCAGATCAGCCCTGGGGAACGTGGCAGGTGGAGAGGTGGATGCCATGGCAGAGCCACAGCCCTGTGCCAGGCACTCCCTCTGGGTAGGGCTCAGCGGGCGACTCCAGCCACCCTCTCTGGGTTCCAGGTCATTGGAAGGGAGCAGGCCTCATGGTGGTGTTCCAAGAGGGTTGTGGAGGCCATGTGTGGGGGCTCACACCTGTCATTCCCATGCTATGGGAGGTCAAGGCGAGAGGATGGCTTGAGACCCGGGTATGAGCCCAGACCGCGTACCTTGGCAAAAGTTCGTTTCTACAAGAAACCAAAAAAATGAGACAAGTATGTTGCCACACGCCTGTCATTCCAACCAAAAGGGAGGCAGTGGTGGGTGGATCACTGGAGCCCAGTCAGTGGGGGCTGTGGTGGCCATGGGCAGTCCTGTATTCTCCAACCTGGGCAACAGAGCAGGATTCTGACTTCGAATATTAATACCAACCACCACCACCACAACCACAGGCCAGGCTCAGGGGCTCAGCCTGGCATCCCGGCCTTTCAGAGGCACAGGTGAGTGAATGGCCTGAACCTGCGGGTTCGACACCATCTCTGGACCCGAGATGAGACCTTGCCTTGGCCCTCAACTATAAATCAAAATATTAGCCCGGCGTGGCGGCACAAGCCTGTGGTTCCAGCCACTCGGTGGGCCCAGGCAACAGGATCACCTGAGCCGGGTAGGCAGAGTCCGTGGTGGACATGAGTGTGCCCCTGTTCTCTGGACAGGGTGAAAGAGGGGGATTCCGACTCCAAATAATATTCAGCAACACCACCACCCCTTTCAGGGGGCCTGCGCTTGCAGAGATATTTAGGGGATCCCTGGGAGGTGTGTTGGCATCAGTGATTATTCTGTAAAAAGAAAGAGACAGGGGGAGAAAGAAAGAGACTGGACTCTGTCTAGGGCAGAAGCCATTTAATGGGACAAACCGTCAGCCTTTTATCCCAAATTTTCACAGGTTAAATCACAAGACACTCACGTGAACACAAAGCCACGTGGGGGAGGGGCGTGCCCCACCCACCAGGTGCTTCCTCAAGCATGAAGAAGGATGATTCCAAAATTATCTCACTCTTCCTCATGCTTGGTTTATATTCCTCAAAGGCAATCAACAATTCTAATATCATAATATTCTAATAATCAATAACTTTTAAAACTTATGCATACACAACACCTAATGACCAACTTAAATCCTAATTCCTTTCTATTTTATGCTAATTCTACACACACTATAGAAACTCTTAACTGTAGCCCAAACCAGTTCCTAAAGAATGTGGCCCAGTCAAAAGGCCATGCTGGACCGTTTCTAGGAACAATTGATTACCATCTCTTAACAAAATGGCTGTTCTAAAATCCTATAAATCTTTTTTAACTTCTATAAAAGTTTCTAACTCCTAATCCTAATATATAAAGCTGATAATCAGCAATAAATCTTCTAAAAATAAAACCCAAG
>NW_007256761.1:0-1467 GCF_000164805.1 Carlito syrichta
AACCAATTTCTATTTTTCAAGTGTATTTCCACTGAATCCCCGAGGATTTTCTCTACCTAAGACATAATGGTGTACTCTGCAACAATGTCTCAGATTAATGTGATACTTTTTACCGACAAGCCTTGAAAATCATGCACACACACAAAAAGAGACCACTGGAGCCCAATGTTTAGAAACCAAAATAACATGGAGATTTCTAAAGAAGAATATGGGATCCTCATTCATATAAAAATTTAGATAATCGAAAATTCTAGAAAACTGACTTTGATGTTACTGAAGCGATGTTCAAATCCTGAGAGACAAATGGCTCAACGGCTGGAAAATAATAGGAAAAACATGCAGAAGTGTCTAAACTAGAGAAAGTGATGACATATGATTAGGTTGTCCTATGACCAAACTCCAACAAGTCTCTGTGACCATAGTAATGAAAGACTACATCGTGGGGAACCCCTCATGGACCTCCCACTGTGGGAGCTTTTCTGTCCTCTCAATAACTTCTGCGTGAAAACAAAAAGACTACATTGCCCACTGGATCCTAGGACGGCCACTTACCCGTGCAGACGTTTTTCGGATAGGTGTGAACACCTTGCTTCCTTCATTCTTGGGAATGAAATCCACCATATCTTCCGCTCTTGTCAGAGCACTGTACATAAATCCTTGATACTGAAGGCTTGCTCAGTCGTCCAGGTCCCGCCCATTATGATGTCACAGTTCTGAGGCTGATGTCCTGAATGGCAAGCTGACATGCTGGATTTCCTGACTTTGCTCACATCTTTTAATTGAAAAATTAGCCGTTTAGGCCAACGAGTGAAACAGGGACAAAACCAATAAGTTAACATCATTCTTCTCAGACCTGGAAATTACAATAGTGAATTCATATGAAATTTAAAACAATCATGAAGAGCCGAAAGAATCCTTATCAAAAGATACACAGCAGGAACTCTCACTTTCCGCATTTGAAACTTTAGTATAAGTTTACAATAATCAAAACAGCCTGGTATTGCTACTGGAAAAGGTCCATAGGCTGATGGGTCAGGACAGAGAGTGAAATCCTCAAATTCTCACCGAACTCATCTTTGAAGGAACCTCCAGGACCACTGGGGAATGGAGAACCTATTCAGTACATGTTGCTGGGAAAAGTCTGACTACATGAACAAGATTCAAACAGGACCCCTCATTATCACCATACACATTAACTCTCAATGGATCAAAGAGCTAAACGTAAAACAACAAATTATAATCATCACAGAAACACAGGAGACTCCTTTATGAAAACTGGAACCGGCAGCTACTCTCTTCAGCTCCCTCAATACCCATAACTTAAAAACAATGTTAGACACTTGGGATCGTACCAAACGAATTAACTTCTGCAAAATACAAGACACCATCAAATAGCAAGCAGACAGCCCCCGAATGGGACAGACTATTCTCCAGCTATGTATCTGACAACGTGATAACATCTGTGAG
>NW_007256761.1:2776-4419 GCF_000164805.1 Carlito syrichta
CGTGTATCATCTTCAGTCAACTTCACATTGAGGATCAGAGTACCTATGTTGCTATTCAGAAGACAGAATGCATAATAAATCTTAACAATATCAAAGGAAAATTGTAGAATAATTTAACATATATTTTTCCTTTCTTAAAACTTTTGTACATATTCTTGGGACACGCTGTATTTTCTGCTGGTGAATTTTAACTTAAACATACAGATATGCAACCCCTACTCAAAAGGTACCCCTGCCTATTTGAAGGAAATGTAAAGTGATATATCCCTCGTATTTTAAACCAATTTCTATTTTTCAAAGTGTATTTCCACTGAATCCCCGAGGATTTTCTCTACCTAAGACATAATGGTGTACTCTGCAACAATGTCTCAGATTAATGTGATACTTTTTACCGACAAGCCTTGAAAATCATGCACACACACAAAAAGAGACCACTGGGAGCCCTATGTTTAGAAACCAAAATAACATGGAGATTTAGAAAGAAGAATTTGGGCTCCTCATTCATATAAAAATTTAGATAATCGAAAATTCTAGAAAACTGACTTTGATGTTACTGAGGCGATGTTCAAATCCTGAGAGACAAACGGCTCAACGGCTGGAAAATAATATGAAAAACATGCAGAAGTGTCTAAACCACAGAAAGTGATGAAATATTATTAGGTTGTGCTATGACCAAACTCCAACAAGTCTCTGTGAGCATAGTAATGAAAGACTACATCGTGAGGAACCCCCTCAGGGACCACCCACTGTGGGAGCTTTTCTGTCCTCTCAATAACTTCTGCGTGAAAACAAAAAGACAACATTGCCCACTGGATCCTTGAACGGCCACTTACCCCTGAAGACGTTTTCGGATAGGTGTGAACACCTTGCTTCCTTCAATTCTTGGGAATGAAAATCCACGATGTCTTCCGCTCTTGTCAGAGCACTGTACATAAATCCTTGATACTGAAGGCTTGCTCAGTCGTCAAGGTCCCGCCCATTATGATGTCACAGTTCTGAGGCTGATGTCATGAATGGCAAGCTGACATGCGTGGTTTCCTGACTTTGCTCACATCTTTTAATTGAAAATTTAGCCGTTTAGGCCAACGAGTGAAACAGGGACAAAGCCAATAAGTTAACATCATTCGTCTCAGACCTGGAAATGACAATAGTGAATTCATATGAAATTTAAAACAATCATGAAGAGCCGAAAGAATCCTTATCAAAAGGTACAAAGCAGGAACTATCACTTTCCGCATTTGAAACTTTAGTATAAGTTTACAATAATCCAAACAGCCTGCTATTGGTACTAGAAAAGGTCCATAGGCTGATGGGTCAGGACAGAGAGCGAAATCCTCAAATTCTCACCCAACTCATCTTTGAAGGAACCTCCGGGACCCAATGGGGAATGGAGAACCTATTCAGTACATGTTGCTGGGAAAAGTCTGACTACATGAACAAGATTCAAACAGGACCCCTCACTATCACCATACACATTAACTCTCAATGGATCAAAGACCTAAACGTAAAACACCAAATTGTAATCATCACAGAAACACAGGAGACTCCTTTATGAAAACTGGAACCGGCAGCTACTCTCTTCAGATCCCTCAATACCCATAATTTAAAAGAATGTTAGACACTTGGGATCGTACCAACAAATT
>NW_007256762.1:0-767 GCF_000164805.1 Carlito syrichta
GGATTCTAATTCCACAAGTCGTTTTTGGGAGTCTTTCTCTTGATATCCAAGCAAGCGTAATTCTATGTCACCAGGAAATGTCTCGGCGTCTTGCTGAGAATGAAGCAGGAATTTCAGTAATGGGAGTCCTCATACACAGAACACTACACGACCTGTTGCTACGGAAGAATAAGGAATCTTGGGTACACGAGTCCTCCATCCCAAAAATCTACAGAGCGTCTTGCTAAGAGATAAGCCCAATCAGGTTTTGAGAGTAGGAATATGGGTAATGGGAGTCCTCATATCCAGGAAACTGCACTGTCTATTGCTCAGGAAATATAAGGAATCTGGTTTACATGTATCCTCAATCCCAAAAAAGACTTCAGGTTGTCTTGCTAAGGGTTAAACATGAATTTGGGTTTTTGAACCATAATCTAGGGAAATGAAAACCTCATATACAGGCAACTGCACGGACGTTTCCTAAGAAAGAATAAGGAATCTGTGTGACACGTGATCTCAATACCCCAAAAAATACACGACGTCTTCCTAAGGTCTAAACAAGCATCAGGTTTCTACGCATGGATCTGGGAAAGGGAGTAGTTATATACAGGCAACTGCACGGTTGTTGCTAAAAATAAGGAATCTGGGTTATACGAGTCCTCAGTCCTGGAAATCTACAGGGCATCTTGCTGACGGCTAAAGAAGAATCAGAGAATCAAGGCATGAATGTTGGTAATAGCAGTACTCATATACAGGAAACTACACGTCATATTGCTAAAGGAAGAAAA
>NW_007256762.1:2216-3064 GCF_000164805.1 Carlito syrichta
TGTTCCAGTTTTCAGGGGAAATGGTACATATATTCGATGGAATACTATGCAGCCATAAAAAAGAACAAAATCATGAATTTCGCAGCAACTTTGGTGGAACTAGAGTCTATAATACTGAGTGACCTCTCACAGAAACAAAGTTCTGAGTATCACATGTTCTCACTCATATAATGAACCTTAAACATCCAATGCAATAGTATATGAAAATGACTGACCGTACTGGGAAACTATGGTGGGGAGAGGGAGATGGGATCAACAGTAGCAAATATCTGTCTGTTAACGGGGAAACACCCCATATCAACAGGGTGTCTGAATGAAACGCAATTGTATACCTAACCCTTAACTGTACCCCACATCTTCACAATAAAAAAAATGAAGCCAGGAATCATGGATTCCACGTCCCTGGAAAAAATCTGGGTATCTACAATTTGTATACAGAGTTCTGGAATCCACATAGACAGGGAAAATGTGGGCATCTTGCTGAGAACTGAACGGGAATCCGGTTATTGGAGTTCTCAATCGACTAAATTTACAAGGTCTCTTGAAAAGGTTTAATCAGCAATCTGGGCTTCTAGGTCGCCATATTTTAAGGTGTCTTTTGAAAAGGGAACCAGGAATCTTGGGTTCCAATTCCACAAGAACTTTATGGAAGTATTTCTCTTGATATCCAAGCAACTGGAATTTTAGGTCACAAGGAAATGTCTCGGTGTCTTGCTGAGCATGAAGCAGGTATTTCAGTAATGGGAGTCCTCATATATAGAACACTACACGAACTGTTGCTACAGAAGAATAAGGAATCTTGCATACACTAGTCCTCCATCCCAAAAACCTACAGAGCGTCTGCTAAG
>NW_007256763.1:0-821 GCF_000164805.1 Carlito syrichta
ATATCAGATTTACCAAACTCTTAGCTACAGTTGAGCTAAACAGATAATGTGGAAGATTTAACAGGTTAGTATGAATGTGGGTTTGTAGACAACTGTTCCACTGTCCAATGAATGTTTCTATTACCACTAGGCAACAACCTCTGGGACAGAAAGAGAGTAAATATGTTTTAACGAGCTTTTTTCTAAAAAGTATTTCCATTTGTGAACTACATGATATAATAATACACTGGCCCTTAATATACAAACCACGTTACAATAGGGAGTGTTTTCTTTCCTCATAGCTTCCATAGGGAGAATGACCTACTCTGTACCTTTACAAAACTTACCTAGCAACTTTGATTGGGATTTCACATATTTCAAGCCCTGAAACATTACAGTGTGTAGTCTTAAATATTATAGGCTTGCCTAAAAGAATTCCACGAATGAGATAATCAAGAGTCTTAAGATAAACTTAGAGTAAAAGCATGCATTTTAACTCTTCTTGGATCCTTGAGCATATTTTCATTCCTCCTGACTTTTTCACCTGTGTTCTAGACTCAGTCTGCGGAGACAATGAGGAAACAGCCTCCAATTAAGCCCAGATGTAGGTAGCATAAAAGTGTTTCTTCTTAAGTCTAATGATCTCTATTGTCCAGCAAAGTACTTTTCTGACAATGGAAATTCAAAGCAGGTTTTTAACTTTGCTGGAGTTCCACCACTCTGTTCTCTGAACTGACACACATGAACACAGCACATTCTGTTATGTATTTGGTCTGGAGACATTCAAAATTCAAGGTTTGTGTTTTCTCTTTTAACCTCTGGAAATATTTTAGGTTCTCTTT
>NW_007256763.1:1733-3030 GCF_000164805.1 Carlito syrichta
GTTTCCATCAAAGTCTGAGTTCTCTTCTCATAACTTCCATAGGGAGAGTAATGTGGTCTTTATACTTTCAAAAATCACCTCAAGAACTTTGTTTGTGGTTCTTACATATTTCAATCATTGAAACAATGCAATGTGTGGTGTTAAATACTATGGAATTGTCTAATTTAATTCTATGAATGAAATAATCTAGTCTTAAGCTCCAGGTAGAGTGAAGGGCATCAGTTTTAACACTTGATGGAACCTTGAGCCTATCTTCATCCCTCTGACATTTTCAGCTTTGACTTAGATTAAGTCTCCTGAGGCAATGAGTAAACAGCTTCCAATAAACCAAGGAATAGGTAGCACACAGGTGTGTTTCTCCTTAACCCTAATGATCTCCATTGCCCAGTGAAGCACTTTTCAAACAAGGGAACTCCAAAACAGGTTTTTAAATTTCTGGTGACCCACCACACTTTGTTCCCTGAATTGATGCAAATGATCAAACTGCATTCTTTTGTACATTTCGCTAAGTGACTTTCAACATGCACGTTTGAGTTTTCTCTTTAACATCACTGAGAACATATTAGGTTTTCTTTCAACTTCTTATAAAGACAATTTGGCAATCAATTTCTTTGAGAATATGTTGTAGTAGCTTCCAAATACACTAATAATGAAATATATAAATGAATAAAAAGCATATGGTTTCAGATTCCTTAGTTTCTACTGCAAAAACTGAATGAGTTGTTTCATTTCATCTGCCACCTGTCATTCACAAATGAAGGAAACACTCACCCAGTGACTGGTCCTCTTCCAAAATGGTTTCCCTCATCACAGAACTTCTTCTGTGATGGGTTACATGGTGATCAGTTTGCCCCCATAATGAGTGCCCTAGAAGTGTATTCCCTCTGTAATGGCTGCCTCAGTGTCTAGCCTCCTTTGTGTGAGTGAACTAGCAGCAGGTTCTCCCTTGTCATTGGTGATTCAATGACCACCTGACCTCTGTTAATGGTGCCACAGTGGCTAGGCTTCTCTGTGATGGGTGGCCCAGTGGCTGGTCCTCCTCTATGATGGGTGCCCAAGTTACCAGGCCTCCTCTGTGATTGGTGTCCTGTGATTGCCTGTCCTTTTTGATCAGTACCCAGTGATTAGTCCTCCTTCAAATGGGTGACCCAGTATATGGAAACACTTTGAGACTGGTTCTTCAGTGCTTCAGACACTGTTGGGTGTCTCAGTGACTGGCTCTCCTCCTCTGTGATGGATGTCAAGAAGACTAACCCACTACTGTGATGAGTACCTCAGTTACTGGAGCACATTCTAA
>NW_007256764.1:0-849 GCF_000164805.1 Carlito syrichta
GACTTAATTAGCTAGCTAACTGGTTAGTTAGCTGGCTAGGTGACTTAACTATCTAGCTGAAAAGCTAGGTGACTTGCTAGCTGACTTAACTAGATAGCTGACTAGCAACATGAGCAGCTAGCTGACTTAACTATCTAGCTGAATTGTTAGCTGACTTGCTGCCTGACTTAACTAGTCAGCTGGCTAGCTAGCTGACATAACTAGATGACTAGAGAGTTAGCTGACTAGCTGGCTTTATTAGCTAATTACCTGGATGGCTAACTGGCTAGGCAGCCAGCTTGCTAGCTAGTGGACTGGCCAGCTGGCTGGCGAGCCAGCTAAAATAGTCAGCTAAATGTCTGGACAGTCAAATAGCAATCCAGCTTAACTAGTCAGCCACCCTGCTGGTCAGCTGGCTAGTCAGCTGGCTTGACTAGCGGACCACAAAACTGTCCAGCCTGCTAACCATCCGGCATAACTTGCCAGCCACCTAGATAACCAGCTGGCTAACCAGCTGACTTAACTAGCTGACTTAAGTAGATAGCCATGAGGCTAGCCAGCTGGCTTAACTAGCCAGTCACCTAGCTAGCCAGACGACTAATCAGCTCACTTAACTCACTACTTAACTAGCTAGCCAGCCGGCTAGCCAGCTGACTTAATTATCTAGCTACCTAACTAAACAGGTGGGTAGCCAACTGACTTAATTAGCTGACTTAGCAAGTTAGACAACTGGCTAGCCAGCTGACTTATCTTGCTAGCTACCTAGTTAGTGAGATGGCTAGCCACTTGAATTAACTAGGTGACTTAAGCAACCAGCCTGTTGGCTAGCCAGCTGACACAGCTAGTTGACTTAACTCGTTAGCTAGCTGG
>NW_007256764.1:1950-2664 GCF_000164805.1 Carlito syrichta
TATCTACCTAGCAAGCTGTCTAGCCAGCTGACTTAATTAGCAAGCTACCTACCTAGCCAGTTGGCTAGTCAGCTGACTTTACTAGGTGACTTAACTAGCTAGCCAGCTTGCTAGACTGCTGACATGACTAGCAGCTACCTAGCTAGCAAGTTGGCTAGCTAGCTGACTTAACTAGCTGTCTTAACTAGCTAGGTAACTGACATATCTAGCTGACTTAATTAGGCAGTTTCCTAGCTTGCCAGCTGACTTACCTAGCTGAAATAATTAGTGAGCCAACTGGTTGCACATCTGATGTAAATAGATTTTTAACAAGCTAGCCAGCAAGCTAGACAACTGAATTTATGTGCTGACTTAACTAGCTATGCAGCTGAATAGCGAGCTGACTACAGCAACTGACTTAACTAGCTGATCAGCTGTCTAGCCACCTGAATTAATTGCCTAGCTACCTAGTTTTCCAGCAGAATAGCCAGCTGATTTAACTAGCTGTCTTCAGGATGTAGACAGCTGGCTAACCAGCAGGCTTCACTAGCTATCTACCTAGCTAGAAAGCTGATTAGCAAGTTGATTTATCTAGCTGTCATAATTAGATAGCGTAAAGGTTAGACAATTGATGTAAGTAGCTACCTACCTACATAGCCCGCTGGTTTGCCAGCTGAGTTAACTACTTAACATCCTAGCTAACGTGCTGACCAGCTAACTGACTTAACTAGGTGT
>NW_007256764.1:3712-4451 GCF_000164805.1 Carlito syrichta
ACTTAAGTAGTTAACCAGCTGTCTTGCCAATTCAATTAACAAACTCCCTAGTCAGCAAGTTGGCTAGCCAGCTAACCTAACTAGGTGACTGAAATAGCTAAGCAGCATGCTAGACAGCTGACTTAACTATCTAGCTACCTAGCTAGTCAGCTGGATAGCCGGCTAACTTAACTAGGTGACTTAACTAACTAGCCAGCTAGATAGCCAGCTGACTTAACTAGCTAGCTACCTACGTTGCCAGCTGGCTTGCCAACTGACTTACCTAACTAGCTACCTAGCTAACCAATTGGATAGTGAGCTGACTTATCTAAGTTACTTAACTAGCTAGCTCACTGTCTATACAGCTGACTAAACTATCTAGCTACCCAGCTAGCCAGCTTGCTAGCCAGCTGTCTTATCTTGCTGACTTAACTAGTTAGCAAGCTGACTTAACTGGCTAGCTTAACCAGCTATCTACCTAGCTATCCAGCTGGCTTAACTAGCTGAAATAACTAGCAAGCCAGATGGCTAGCCATCTGACTTAACTAGCTTTTTAACTACATAACCAGCTGAATTGCCAACTGTCTTAATGAGTTGACTTAACTAGCTAGCTTGCTGGTTGCCAAATGACTTAACTAGCTGATTTACCCTGCTATTCAGCTGGTTAGCCTGCTGACTAAAGTAGCTGGCTACCTACCTAGCCAGAATTGTAGTCAGCTGACTCACTTAGGTGACTTAAGCTAGCAAGCTGACTAGCCAG
>NW_007256764.1:5172-6696 GCF_000164805.1 Carlito syrichta
CCAGCTGACTTAATTCGTTAGCTAACTAGCTAGCTAGCTACTCAACCAGCTGACTCAACTCGTTTGCTAACTAGCTAGTTAGCTGAATGAACCAGCTAACTTAACCTGTTATTTAACTAGCTATCTACCTCAATCAACCTGCTGACTTAACCAGTTAGCTCACTAGCTAGCTAGCTGTATTAACAAGTTGACTAATTTAGAAAGCTGGCTTAACTAGCTGACTTAGATAGCTGACTTAACTATTTAGCTAGCTGACTTAACTGGCTGACTTAACTAGTTAGCTAGCTGACATAACTACGTGAATTAAATAGATACCTAACTGTTTAACAAGCTGAATAACTAGCTGATTTAATAATTAGTTAACTAGTTAGGTAGCAGACTTAAGTAGCTGACTTAAATAGTTAGCTAACTAGTGAGCTAACTGACTTAGCTAGCTAGCTATTTAGCTAGCTGACTTAGCCAGCATGACCTAACTACTTTGATTACGAGATAGCTAGCTGACTTAAAGAGTTGGTTAACGAGTTTGTCAACTTTTTTATCTTGTTGGGAAACGAGTTTTCTTGCTGGCTTGACTAGTTGGTTAACGAGTTAGCTAGGTGATTTAACTTTAGCTGATGAGTCAGCTGACTATTTAGCTCATTTAACACATTGACTGACTTCTCAGCTTACTTGTTAACTGGCTTAACAAGTTGAACCACTGGTCAGTCAACTAGCTAGCTGGGTCAATGGGTTGACTGACGAGTTGGCCCACTTGTTAGCTCAGTTAACTAGTTGTCTGCTGGTTTGCTGACCTAAGTAGTCAGCTGACTAATTCGCCAACTAGTTAGCTGGCCTAATTTGTCAACTGACTAGTTAGCTGACTTATCAATTACACAAGTTGCCTGACTTGTCGGCCGACTGGATAGCTGACTTAACGAGTTGGCTGGTTAGTCTGCCAACTGGTGAGCTGACTTAAGAAGTCGGCCAACGAGTGAGCTAATGGGTGAGCTGAATTAACGAGTCAGTTGGTGAGTTAGCCAACTGGTCATTTGATTTAACTAGTTGACCGATGATCTAGCCAACTTGTCAGCTGACTTAACTAGTTGGCCTGCAAGTGAGCCGACTGGTGAGCTGACTTAACTAGTTGGTCAGTGAGTGAGCTGACTGGGTAGCCGAATTTAGTCGGCTGGCGAGTGAACTAACTGGATAGAAGTATTAACAATTCGACCGGTGAGTGAGCTGACCGGTGAGATGACTTAATTATTGGCTGATGAGTGAACTGATGGGTGAGCTGCCTTAACAAGTTGCCGGACAAGCGAACCAACAGGTGAGCTGACTTTACTAGTCAGCTGCCGAACAAGGTGACTAGTTAGCTCTCCTGTTGGCTTGCGAGTGAACTGAAAAGTTAGTTGACCTGTTGGTTGGCCAATGAGCTGACTGATTTGCAGGCCGCTTGGAAAGGGAGAGAGATAACTAGTTAGCTGATCTGATGGAAAGCAAGCGAGCCCACTAATTAGCTGACCAGCTAGCTGGTTGTTAGCCAAA
>NW_007256764.1:7432-8519 GCF_000164805.1 Carlito syrichta
CCCCACTTGCTAACCACCTGACTTAACTAGATAGCCATCCGACTAGTCAGCTGGCTTAACTAGATAGCCACCTAGGTAGATAGCCAGCTAAAAAGCTCACTTAACTGGCTGACTTAGCTAGCTAGCCAGCAAGTAAGCCAGCTGACTTAATTAGCTAGCTATGTACCTAGCCAGGTGCCTAGTCAGCTGAATTTTCTAGCTGATATAACCAGCTAGCAGGCTGGCTAGCAAGCTGACTTAACCAGATAGCTCCCTATCTAGCCAGATGAATCGCCCCTTGAATTAACTAGCAGAATTAACCAGCTACCCAGTTGGCTAGCCTGCTGACTCAACTAGGTTACTGAACTCGTTAACCACCTTGCTATCCAGCTGATTTAACTAGCTAACATTGTTAGCTAACCGGGTGGACAGCCATCTGATGTAACTAGTTAACTACATACATATCCCACATGCTTGCCAGCTGACATAGCTATCTAGTTACCTAGGTATCCAGCTGGCTAGCGAGCTGACTTAACTAGTGAAATAACTAGCTAGCCTGATCACTAACAATCTGACTTAACTAACATTTTAACTAGCCAACCAGTTGGATAGCCAACTGACTTAATGCACTGACATAACTAGCTAGCCAGCAGGTTGCCAGGCTGACTTATCTAGGTTACTTAACTAGATATCTAACTGGCTAGCCAACTTATTTAACTAGGTAGCGACCCAGCTAGGCAGTTGACTACCCAACTGACAACTTGCTGACTTAACTAGCTAGCAAGCTGAGTTAACTAGCTGACTTAAGAAGCTAACTACCTATCTACCCAGCTGGATTATCTAGCTGGTTTATCTAGATAGCTATCTAAATAGCTATCTAGCTAGTCAGTTTACTTAACTAGCTGACTTAACTAGCTACCTACCTGCCATAATTAGCTGACTAATATAGTTAGCTTTCTAGCTAGCCAGCTGACTTAAATAGCTGAAATAACTATCTAACCAGATGGCTAGTCATCTGACTTAACTAGCTTTTTAACTAGTTAACAAGCTGGATCATCAACTGTCTTAATTAGCTGAATTAACTAGCTAGAGAGCTGACTGCCAGCTG
>NW_007256765.1:0-1004 GCF_000164805.1 Carlito syrichta
CACCCGGCCTGGCCCAACCTCTCTCGCCTGCCCCGACACCTCTTCTTACCTGGTCTTTGCTATCTGCTTGCGACTCCCACAAACCATGTCTTCCCTAAAGAGCAGCCAGAGGGTCTTTTTGAAAGGACCCATCAGATCATGTCACTTTCCTGCTTAATATCTTATACTGCATTAACAAAATGTGAACTCCTGGAAGAGGCTCTCAAATCCTGCAATCTTGTTTCCCTCCAGTTAGCACACTGTACTCTAGCTAGCAGTGTGCAGTCTTTTCTTCCTTCCTTAGGGCCTTCCTTCCTTAGGACCTTTGAATCTGCCACCTTCCTCCCCCCGTCATCTTGTACCCAGGGATTCTCACATGGCACCTCTTTGTCAGGCTCAAATATCACCTTCCTAAAGAGTTTTTCCTGACCAACTCATCTAAGCACAGAAAAGCTCACCACTCTCCACCATGACCATTATCAGATTTTTAAAAAAAAAATCTGAAATGGTCAGGTTCATCTCTTGCCTGGCTCATGCTCCAGGAGGTCTGATACCTATCTGTTTTGCTCACTGTTATGTCTCCAGTGCCAAGAGCAGTGCCTGGTATGTGACAGGTGCTCAAATATTTGCAGGGGACTCCATCTGAGCTAGAACAGCCATGTGTTTACAGGTGCTTCACTCCTGAAGGGAATGAGAACACTGCACTGTCCTTCTTCCAGTGCCAAGGTTCGGGGGGAAAAGAGGTCTCTATGGATTCTGTGGGTCTGGAAGAGACTTCACAGAAGAAAGACAGGATGGAGAAGGAAAAAAGGTATTTGGGTGTCTGCCAAGACACTGAAGAATCAGAGTTTATTTATTTATTTATTTATTTATTTATTTAGAGTCAGAGCCTCATTCTGTCACCCAGGTTGGAGTGCAGTGGTATGTTCATAGACACTACAGCCTCAACTGATCCCTCCATTTCATCCTCCCAAGTAGCTGGTACTATAGTCATGTGCCACCACACCCAGCTATTTTATTTTTTT
>NW_007256765.1:2417-4989 GCF_000164805.1 Carlito syrichta
TTGACAAAAAAAAAAAAATTTGGCAACCCTGCATCAGTGGCTGGGATTCTTAGTGTCAGTCTGCTTTATCATTTTTTCTGGTTCATGAGATCCAAACTCTGGGAACTACTGGTCCATGTGTTCAGTTTTGTATAACCCACCACAGCTTTCCACATGAGCAGAGTCACAGAAACCAGACATGCTCGCTACTTCACAGCACACTGGACTACAACTGAGAAATCCTCTTCCAAGGATATAAGCTCACAGAGTAGGCCTGGATCCATGCCAGGGTCCCGGTCCAGCAGAGTTCAGAGATTCTCGAAGGCAGAGACAGTGTCGGCGATTGTGAGAGAGAGAGAGAGAGAGAGAGAGAGAGAGAGCGAGAGAAAGAGAGAGAGAGAGAGAGAGAGACTTGGACAAGTGTTCAGATTTGAGCAGAAGACGTCCTTTATTGAGTGTTAACAGTGGGCTTTTATACTCACATGCCTTTCACATGAACACGAAACCAGGTGTGTGAAGGGCATCCCCCACCCACCAGATGTTCTTTCAGGTATGAGGAAGAAAATCCCATAACAGACACTAACCTTAATCCATGACTGACCTATCCTATAAACCCTTTTCATCCTATGCTGATTTATACTAATACCAAGTTAAACGATTCCATCAAAACTTAAATACTTACTTTACAACCTAAAGCGGCCCATCCCAGAATGTTAGGAATGTGGCCCAGTCCAAAGTTCACAGTGGGCTACCTGCAAGTAACCTAGCCGCATTCTTTCAATGAAATGGCTGTTTAAACTTATATTTCTAAAACTATATTCTACAATTTACACCTTACTCAACTTCAATAAATCCTAAAATCATGACCCAGAAGCCTGTGACCAATACTAAGGCTCTTAGATGTGACTCGAGTTTGAACTCTAAGTTGTGTGAAAGCCAAAACTGCAGTTTGTGGAAGAATGGGAACAATGAGCTTCTAAAGTTAGCTTGTGTTCGTCCTGGTCTCAGAGTTTTTATGTTTGAGCTTACAGGAGCTTTTTCTGGTTATAGTGCTAAGTAGAAAGGGGGAGGAAATGGGGTCAACAGCTCCCAAAAGCATCCTAGTGGTCTTGAGGTCAACAGCCCTCCCTGATTCCTAACGCAGAGTGGGCCTCTGTGGCCAGTTCCCAACAGATCCAGCCACTTAAATATCAGGCCTACCGTGAGGTGCTATCAGGTGACCAAGGCAAAAAAATTAAGTAAAAAAGGTGCAATAGTCAGACCCATTTCAAGGACACTTGATGGCCCATTCATCTCTTACAGATTCATAATGCTCAACTGCGCAGTTTTAAATAATCTGTTCCATCAGAATGTCTTAATTACACCTGACTAGGGGGCTTTACTTCTGGAGTGACATTTGTGCTTCATATAATGCAGTTTGGGAAACAAAGGCACAGAGGGAAGAGCAGTTGAACACCAGTCAGGAGCCCTCTCTGCTTCTCACTTGCTCTTTGACCCAGGCTCAAGACACCCTCTTCACCAGAAGACCCAATGTTCCTTACCCTAAGTTTCCCCTGACAGTTTCTATGCCGGTCCCCACATGCCACAGTAACACATCCCCTGGCCTCCAAGCAATACACTCCCCGAATCAGAAACTCCCATGACAAACACACACCTGGAATTGAAGGGGGAAAGACATTTGTTAGTGCACAAGGCCTCACGGCCTAACTTATCACATGAAGCTTTCTCCGGAAGCAGGAGAAGCCAAGGAATCAAGATTACAGCATAGAAGCTAGGCCAATAATGGAATTCCAGGGAAAGTGGGAATATTCCTTTCACCCTAAGTCAATCCACTTGGCTCAATGTCAACTTAAGTGTACAGCAGAGGCTCCAAACTCAAGGATCTGTTTTCTGTCAAACTAAATCTTGCCAGAGGACCTACAGGCGAAAGGAGGCAGTTAGCACTTGATAACTTCCACACACAAGTTTCAGATCTGGAGCATTTTGGGAGTAGACTTCCTCCCAGGTCCCTTCCCAGCATAGCATGTTGGGCTTACATCATCATGACAAGTACTAACAAAGGTGAGAAGGCACAGTTTGGTGGGCTCTAAGGCAAACTTTCCTACCTAAGTTCCCCAGTGGCAGGAGAGGTGGGTGCATACTGTCCACCCACTAAAATTCCAATGGACACATTTCACCTTTATAATGAATGTGAATTTGAAAAGGAGCTCAACTGTAGTCATCAGGGAAATGAAAATTAAAAACAACGAGACACTATTACATACCACCACAAGACACCCACCACAATGGTTAAAATGAAGAAAAAAAAAAACCAAACAAGCCCTAGCAAGGATGTGGAGCAACCTGAATTGTTATGAACACACATAACCAGGTAAAACCATTTTGGAAAACTGCTTGGCAGTATCTACTAGACTTGAGCACAGTATCCCCTATGACACAGCAATTCCTAGATAGGTCCCCAAAAGAAACTCATACATCTGTTTACCAAAAGACAAGTACAAGACCATGCCCAGCAGGTTTTTTGCAGTTGCCAAGAAATGAAAATAACCTGTGTCCATTAACAGTAGGATGGACAAATAAACCTCAGCATATC
>NW_007256766.1:0-18843 GCF_000164805.1 Carlito syrichta
CCACTTTGATGGTAGTTTCAATGACTGCCCCTTCTATGTATTCTGTGCTTCATTAACTGACCCTCCTCTGTGTTTGGAATCCTCCTTGCAATTGGAATCCTAGTGACTGCTTTCATCTGTAATAGATAACCCAGTGGCAGGCATCCTTTTTGTTAGGTGTCCCAGAGACTAGCCCTACACTATCAGGGATGACCCAGAGACTAGACTTACTCAGCGATCAGTCCCCCAATTATTAGTCCTCCTCTCTAATGGGTGCCCCAGTGACTGATATTCTTTTGTGATCAGTGCCACAGTGATTGATGTTCCTTTAACTGATTTCCCAGTGACTGGACAACCTTTATGATGTGTTCCCTGGTCACTAACACTCCTCTGTAATGGGTGCCTCTTGACTGACTCTTCTCTGTGATAGGTGCCTTGGTGACCATGTCTCTTCTATTTTGGGTGCTCCAGACACAGGCTTTCTTCTGTGATAAGTGTTGCAGTAATTGGCTCTCTTCAGTGTTAGCTGTCTCAGTAACCTCCTCCATAATAGGTGCCCTGATGACTGACCCTCTTCTTTCCTGGGTGCTCCACTAAGTGGTGATGCAGTGGCATGATCTTCTTTGCAATTGGGCCCCCTGTATTTTTCCTTCTCTGTGCTGGAAGCCCATATAATGACACTCCTCTGTAATAGGTGTATCAGTGGCTGGTTCTCCTCTGTGATAGTTGCCTCAGTGACTTTGTCTTCTCCCTAAGTTGTACCACAGAGAATGGTTTTCTTCTCTGATGGATGCCTTATTGAATGGTATCCCCTTCTTGTAGATTTTACAATAAGTTCTACTTTGTAATTGGTGCTCCAGTGACTATGCCTCCTCTATAGTGGGTGCACCAGTGACTGGTTCTCCTCAATTTTGGTGTTCCAGCGACTAGACAATCACTGTGATGGGTGTCAAAACGATTGGCTCTCCACTATAATGGGTTATCTCATAAATAGACATCTTCTAAATCAGTGACCCACTAAAACAAACAAACAAACAAAAAACTATTTTTTGATGTGTGTCCCAGTTACAGTAACTTCTCTGTGATCAGTGCCCCAGAGAGTGATCCTCCTAATGGGTGCTCCAATTACTGAGCTTCCTCTCTGATGTGTGCCCAAGTGACTGCCCCTTCTCTGTGATAAATGTCTCAGTGACTGGGTGACCAGGGTGAAGTGTGTCCAGGTGAATAATCTTCTGTGATGAGTGCCTGAGTGACTGAGCCTCCTTCTATTGGGTTCCCCATTGACTCGGCCCCCTCTGTGATGGATGCCTCAGTGACTAAACCTCATCCAGAATGGATGCTGAATTGACTAGACTTTCTCTGCGCTGTGTCCCAGGCACTGACTCATCTCTGTGATGGGTGTCCCAGTGACTGGATCAACTCTGTGATAGTTACCTCAGTGACAGGACATCCTCCATAATAAGTGCCCCAGTGATTGACCCTCTTCTTTGATAGGTGTCCCAGTGACTGGTCCTCCTTTTTTATGAGTGTGCCAGTGATAGGCCCTCCTTTTGAATTTACAACTAAGAGACTGAGCCTACTCCTTAGTAGGTGCCCCAGCTACTGAATCTTCTCCATTATGGATACCCCAATGACTGGTTCTCCTTTATAATAGGTGTTCTTGTTACTGGTCTTTGACAATAATGGTTGTCCCAGTGAGTATTCCCTCAATGTGAAGGTTCTCCTAATGACTGGCCCGCCTCCATAATGGGTTCCGCAGTGACTTGGTCTTCTCAATTATAAGTGGCACAATGACTGGCCCTTATAAGTGTTGGAGATTCCAGTGACTTGTCCTCATCTGTGAGGGTTGTTCCCATTACTGGCCCATCTTTGTGATGGTAGCCTCAGTAACAGATCTTCCTGTGTTATGGTTGCCCCAGTGACTGACCTTCTTCTGTGCTAGGTGCCTCAGTGATTGACCTTCCTTTGTTATGAGTGCCCCTGTGATTGGTCCTCTTTTGTGATGGTTGTCCCAGTGACTGGTGCTCCTCTGTTATGGGTTCTCAGTGATTACATCTCCCCTGTGATGGATACACCACTGACTGGACTTCTCTGTGATGATGATTGTCCTTTTGACTAGAACTCTACATAATGGGTTCCCCTGTGAAAAGCCCTCCTCTCTTAATGGTACCACAGAGACAAGTCCTTCCCTGATGTGTGTCTAAGCAATTAGTTCTTCTCCGTGGGAGATGTCCCTATGTGAGAAATGAACTCACCCATTGAAAATTCAAGGATGAACACAGAGGTGTGGAGTTCAGCAGAAGGTAAACTTTAATGATGGTCTTGCAAGTTTGGGCTTCTGATGCGCAGGAACACCCAGAGCAGTTACGGTAAGCAATTTATTCCTTAGCATGCCAGTCCATCCCACAGTTTTGCATTGACCAAGGATTACAAGGTCAAAATTTGTTCCGGATGTTGACTAAGGGGGTTTTTAGTACAAATAATGCTAAAATAAGTACTTGGTCCTATTTGATTGGAGGGTTTGAGTTTCCTCATTTCTGAGTAAGTTTCGTTTCCCTAATGTTGCTGTTACCATGCCCACCTTTGTTTTAATGAGCCTTTGATCATGTCTGGTTTTTGGTATGTACTCTCGGTCATGTTACCAGACTTCTTTTCATGTTTTTAAATGGAATTATCTATTTTCTTGTATAATTACCTCTCCTTTTATACAATCAATATTTTTATTATAAATTGTGAGGTACAGTTAAGGTTTAGGTATACAAACATGCTTCATTCAGTCACCCCTGTTGATAAGAGCTGTCTCCCTGACTCCAGACAGATATTTACTACCATTAATGCCATCTCCCTTTCCCCCATAGTTTTCCACCATTGTCATTTATTTTCTTATGATAATACGTTGGATGATCAAGGTTAACTATATGAGTGAGAACAGGTGATACTCAGATCTTTGTTTCTGTGAGAGGTCACTCAGTAGTATAGACTTTAGTTCCATCCAGGTTGCTGCGAAATTCATTATTTTGTTCTTTTTTATGGCTACGTAGTATTCCATCGTGTATGTGCACCACATTTTTTTAATCCAGTCCTCTTTTGATGGACAACGCGGTTGCTTCTGGGTTGTTGCTCTTGTGAACAATGCTGCGATAAACATACGTGTGCAGGTATCTTTTTTGTAGTGTGATTTGAGTTCTTCAGGGTATATTCCCAGTAGGGTGATTGCAGGGACATATGGGAGGTTGATATTTAGAGCGTTTACGAATCGCCACACTGCTTTCCACAGAACTTGCACTAGTTTGCACTCCCACCAACAACCCACCTAAGGAAGCTGGAAATGCCAGACCACAAAAACCCTAATTTCAGCAGAAGAATCCAGATCACCAAAAGAAAAGCCCAAATCCAGGACATAGAAGACAAAAAGATAATACAAAAAAATGAATGAAACAAAAAACTGGTTCTTAGAAAGGATAAACAAGATTGATTGTCCCCTTGCTAAACTGACCAAGAAAAAGAGAGAAAAAACCCAAATTAACACAATCAGAAACACAAAAGATAGTCACATTTGACGCTGAAGAAATACAAAGATCATCAGAGACTACTATGTACACTTGTATAGAAACAAACTTCAAAACCTTAAGGAAGTGGAGGACTTTCTGTCATCATACAACCTGCCTAGGTTGAAACAAGAAGAAATTGAGACCCAAAATAGAACAATAACAATCAAGGAAATTGACTATGTAATAAGAAAACTACCTACAAAAAAAGTCCTGGACCAGATGACTTTCCAGCAGAATTCTACAAGACATTTAAGGAGGAGCTGATACCAATCTTACCTCTCCTTTTAAAATTCGATTTATTTTAATTTTATTTGCCTTGTTGTTTAAACATGCCAAGTAAGTATAGACTCTCCTTTTCATGATTTTGTAATGCAAAAGTAGGAGATTATTTTGTGTATAAGCCACAGGCATTTGCTTGTTATAGTTTTTTAAATAAGGCTTTGTGCCAGACCATCATGCAAGTGATAATACAGAACACAACAGTGGTTGAAATTCCGGCAATTATAACCCGAGATGTGAAAACACAGGTGATCATACTTTTAAAAATTTTTCCAACCATATTCTAGCCAGTATGTAAAAGGATTGTTAACACCAGACTTTTCAGTCAGGGGCCTGAATTAGCGTCTGTAATATTTGAATGATTTCCCCATGTTGGGCAGTAATATTTGAAATGAAGCTGCAACATTTTTCTCCCAGCATGACACAAATCTCTTCTTTTTCAGCTAATAGTATGTCTAATGCTATTCTATTCTTCCTGGTCATCCTACTGGAAGCATTCCATGGCTAGCTACTCCTTGAAGGACATCCCTAGTATAGTTTATAAAAATTTGTTGATTGTTGCAAATATAATTAATTCAATTTACATTTTTATTAATAGTAGACCATCAAAAGCATTCAGACTTGAACACTGCAGATATTAGATCTCCAGGTTTGAAATCATTAGGGACTTCCCTGGGCTGCACTATGGAGCCAATGAACACATTCAAGTACACTTGTAGTGCTGTATGAAATTGGTGACAAGTTTGAGTGCTCTTGGATGTTGGATGGAATGCCAGGGTAAATGGACTAGCCAATTGGACCAATGTGCACATCCCAATTCAGTTGGTTGGCAGAAAGTCATGCAGGTTTTCCCTCCTCAATACCACAGAACAGTCACTCAGGGGAATCCAAGTTAGAGAAATTATCACTAGACTCACCAGAGATATCTCAGATGCAGTTTATGAGGTAATCCACAGATTGCCTGAACTCTTCCCCTTGGCTAGGGAGAAAAGAGGAGTGGTACACCCTCTTAATGGAGAAAGAGGAGACTACCCTCAGGTCTGAGCTCTGTAATGCAGGGAAAAGCAGGGACAGGATTTTAGTTTTTATTTTATTTTTTATTTTTTTGAGTTGAGGTCTCCCTCTGTTGCCCCGGGCCATGGCAGCCTTGACCTGCTGGGGTTCCAGCAATCCTTCCCCCTCAGCCTTCCAAGTAGCTGGAATTACAAGCATGCACTACCACGCCCAGCTAATTTTTTGATTTTTGTAGAGATGAGGTTTCACCAAGTTGCCCAGGCGGGTCTCAAACCTGCGAGCTCAGGTTATCCACTCACCTCAACATCCCAAGGTGCGGGATAACAGGCTGAGCCACTGATCCCGGCTTGGGACAGGTTTTATAAGCCTCACTTCCCCAGGCATCTCTGTCTTTGTATGGAGTCATCATGTAATTTATGCCGGTGGTGTCTGTTTCTCAGTCAATGAGAAACAGGACTTCCTGTGCCTGTGGTCATCCTGCAGCATATGCATAGCAATTCATCTTATTTTAAGCAGATGCTGAATATTTAATCCATTCTACCCAGAAATTTGTGCCTCCATAACATGTTTTAATTTCTAAAGTTTGTCTAAGATTCTTGACTTTGATATAGTCCTCTCCTAGGATTATTGCTGGGGTGCTATACTTGATTATTGGACCTTCTTTGGCACTGGGCTGGTTGCTTTCTTACATTCAACTAACCTGAGGGCAAATCTTCCTACTGGAACTGTCCCTGAAATATTGGCACCCTACCAATACATGCTTGCGGCTACTTAAGGACAACTATCAAGAAGTTGTGCACTCTTTATAGTCAGCATGTCAGGATTACAATGTAAATTTCAACAGTTCTTTGATGAGACCCCTATAGAGAAGTGCAACTTATCCCTTGGAGAGTTTATATACCCATCCTACCTCTTACTGGCCCAGAAGCCAAACCTTGGAGTTTTGTGGCTTAAAAATGCTATACCAACTTAAACATGGATAGTGGTGGTGACCCTGATTGGGGACATAGCACAGTTATTCATCCTTGTGGGAAAGTAGCCTTTGGTAATTTCTATTTCCACGTGATAATATTTTACAAGCATTAAATTTAATAGTTTGGGGATATGAACTCTTAGTTACATAATAACAAGCTTGACAGGTTAACCCCCAAATCCCTAGACTTTGATATGCACTCATTAAGTGCTCCCATGTCTCTCCATCACCAGTTGGAAGATTCCACATAATAATATGATTATTCCTTTCATAGTTGGATCCTCCTTAGCCCTACTTTAAGAAGTTGATTCACCATTTGAGACATTTCTCACCTCTTGTTATATTCCTGGGAGTTCTTAGGTGCCGTTTTGATCCTAGTTTAATGAGTCTATTCTTTCACTGCCATTCAGTCAGCAGTTTTAGTGGTCAGAAACACTTGATACGGACCTTATCCCTTTGGTTGAATCTTGTCCTCTCTCTATATGTTGTTCAGCACCAAATCACCACACTCAAAGTAATGAACGACAAGCTCGAGAGGAGGAGTCTGAGCAAGAAGCCCTTTTAATGTGAGGGAAGATAAGGTATAGGAGATGGCATGTATATTTTCTCTCAGGAACTGGTCTTCCATTTCTATAGTGGGCAAGTGTGTTGCTCTCGCTAAATATGGTTATCCACATAGTAACTCATAGGTTGACAAGTTAATATTTTTTCAAGGAGCTCTCCTGTTTCTGAGGCGGGCTATATGGAGAAACTTTGTCCAGGGCAACTTTGTTTCTAGCATTAATTTGGTCAATTATTTTTGTTCCTTTGTTTGTTTGTTTTTGAGTAGCAGTCTCTCTCCATCACCAAGTTTGTGGTACAGTAGCACACTGATGACCACCCCAGCATCGGCCTGCTGGATTCAGGAGATCCTTCCACCTCAGCCTTCTACATAGCCAGAACTACAGGTGTTAACTACACACACATCTAATTTTTTCATTTACTATTGACATGAGGTCTCATCAATTTGCCCAGACTGTTTTCCAACCCATGGGGTCAGGCAATCCCCTTACCTCAGCCTCCCGAAGTGTGGGGATTACAGGATTGAACCACAGCACTTGGCCTAGACAAATGTTTTTTAAGAGTTTGATTTTTTTCTTTTCAGCATGTTTGAGTTCTTTGTAGATCCAGGATATTAAGCCTTTGTCAGACCTGGAGTTGGCAAATCCTTTTTCCCAGTCTGTAGGCTGTCTCCCTGCTCTCTTGATGGTTTCTTTGGCTTTGCAGAAGCTTTTCAGTTTAATAAGGTCCCACTTGTCTATCTTCTCTCTTATGACCTATGGGTTTCGGGTTTTCTTCAGGAATTGGATGCTAGTTCTGATTTCCATGAGGGTATTTCCTTCCTTTTCTAAGGTTCTTATGGTTTGAAGTTTTACATTTAGGTCTCTGATCCATTTGGAGTTAACCTTTGTGCATGGGGATAGATAGGGGTCCTGTTTCAATCTTCTGCAAGTGGTCAGTCAGTCTTCCCAGCACCTTTTACTGAATAGGTTCTCCTCTCCCCAGTGGTAGGTGATGGGGGCTTTGTCGAAGATGAGTTGGTTGAGAAATTGAGGTTTTGCTTCTGGAATCTCAATTCTGTTCCATTGATCTGTATCCCTGTTCCTGTACCAATACCAAGCTGTTTTGATGATTGTAGCTTTATAGTAAAGTTTGAAGTCTGAGATACCACCTAACTCCAGTCAGAATGGCCATTATCAACAACTCAAAAAATAAGAACTGCTGGAAGGGTGTGGTGAAAAGGGAACACTTCTACACTGTTGGTGGGAGTGTAAACTTGTGCAACCTCTGTGGAAAGCAGTGTGGCGATTCCTAAAAGCTCTAAAAATCAACCTTCCATATGACCCCACAATCCCCCTACTGGGAATATACCCTGAGGAACTCAAATCACTCTATATAAAAGATACCTGCACACATATGTTTATCGCAGCATTTTTCACAATAGCAAGAACCTGGAACCAACCATGCTGCCCATCAAAAGAGGACTGGATTTAAAAAATTGTGGTACAAATACACGATGGAATACTACGTAGCCATAAAAAAGAACAAAATCATGAATTTCGCAGCAACCTGGATGGAACTAGAGTCTATAATACTGAGTGACCTCTCACAAAAACAAAGATCCGAGTATCACATGTTCTCACTCATATAATGGACCTTGAACTTCCAATGTAATACTATAAGAAAATGACTGACGGTATTGGAAAACTATGGGTAGGGAGGGGGATGGGATTAACAGTAGCATATATCTGTCTGGGGATGAGGAAACACCTCTTATCAACAGGGTGCCTGAATGAAACGTAATTGTACACCTAACCCTTAATTGTACCCCATAAAACCATAATAAAAAATATTGATTAAATTAAAAATATATATATTAAAAAAAGATTTGGAATCTTTTTTTTTTATTTTTGGGCTTTTCCAGAGGACAGTAGATGTAAAGGTCTAAGAAAGTCCCAATGTACCTGCAGTGTCCCATTACCAATTGTAATAGCTTTAAGCTAATGTGACTCCCATAATCTGAATCAATATTTTCTATCAGACTAGACCTAGGGATCACTTGTTCCAAAAGAACCTTATTACTGACTTTGCTATTACAGTCGTTAAAGAGTAGGTCTCCATCCATCTAGTGAAATGGTTAACAATTACTTGTAGATATGTGAGCTTTCCAGTCTTAGGCAATTCAGTAAAGTAAATATGGATACCTTGGAATGGGCTCAGGCCTGGGGAATCTTGCCCCTTTCATTGGCTTTTTAATGCCTGTTTTGTTTATCTTTTGACAGGTGATACAGTTTCAACAGACTTGCTTAGTGATAGTGTATATGCCTACGCACCCATACATTTTTAGAAGTACATCACATATTGCCTGAAATCCCCGATGACTCTCCTTATGTAATATGGCCATTGGTTCTCTAATAGTTGTTTTACTTACCATCTTTCTCCCATTTGGGAGAAACTATCCCCCCTCTTTATTTGGAGAAGCCCCTAATTCTCCCATTCTCTTGATTTCTTCTTCAGTGCATTTTAATTTAATGGTGGCTATAGGTATGCTGGGGTGAGGTTTAAGAGTTTAGCCTCACATTCTTAGGCGAACCCCTTGGCTATTTTGACCAGGCTGTTGTCAACTGCTTTAAAGGCTCCTTTCCAATGACTATTGATATGTTTTATTGCAATTTCAGAAGGGAGAAATTTATTTTTAGAACCTCTTTTATCAATTTCCATGAAACAATCCCTTTACCTTACTGTTTATGAAAGCATTTTGGTGACTGTATTATTTGCAAGAAATTTCAGAGCCTGATTAAGGGCCAAAGGTTCATAAGTTTGTGCAGACCATTTATTAGGTAACCTTCACTTCTCACAGGTAAACAACTGATCTGCCTCAATAACATAGCTGTTATGTGTTTTTTTTTCTTCAATTATTATCGATGACTGCTTTATGAATAGTTTAATAATGGCATACAGTAGCATTTTCCACAAGTCTGGACCATTTTTTTTTCTTTTGGTTTAGTTTGGTATTTAATAATATCCAGACATTATGACCTAATTTCTCTTGAATCCTTTTCTCCTTGACACTTAAAAAACACGCTACCTTGAGGCAGGGATCTGTAGTTTGCATTAAATTATTCTTTTCCAATAATATAACCTCATAGTTCATAATTTGGGAATATTTCAGTAAATGCCTGGCTCTTTGTTTTAGGGTAGCCCAGACTGATGTGGGGGTAATGACCATGAATGTTTCTCTGAAAGTCAATTTCTGACTATCTTCTACTAAAAATGCAGCGGTTGTTACAGCCTGAACACATTCAGACTAACCCCTAGACATACGATTTAACAATTTGAACATTAAATCAACTGGTTTCTTCTTTCCACCCTGATTTATGTAAGCACTCCTATTGCTGCACTCTGATCAACAGTCTCAAACAAGTAAAAGCTCTTTCCTAAAAATGGGAGTGCTAAAATAGAAGCTGTGATTGTGGTTAGAGGTTTTTTTAGCCCTTCTAGAACTGGTATTTCTTCAGCAGTCCATTGGAGAGGATTCAGATCTCCCTTTAACACCTTAAAGTATTAATCCTTTGTTGTCCAAGCATAAGACTCAATCCATAATTTGCAATAGCCTATTAGGTCTAAAAACTTTCTGAATTCCCTCCTTCATTTTGGTAAATGGTAACCAATTATTTCAATTACTTTTTTCTGGATTGATATTTCACGTACCTTCACTAATCAGAGTTACCAGATATTTAAATTATTTTTATACATATTGTTTTGAGGTACTTTCAGCCTCTGATATCCTGGAAAGTTAAGCACATATACTGTGACCTCTTTGAAAGCTCAGTTTTCTAAGTAATGATAAACATTTCAAGGCATACCAGCAGTTAGAACTGGAGAAAAAGTTACTGCACACTTAATTGTACACTAAGATTTCTTTCATATATTCCCGTTTTTAAACCTTATCCTGATTTCCATATACCATTGACGACAAGCCTGGACTCACTCTTTTGCTGTGTATCTTTCCCTTTTTTTTTTTAATAACCAGTGATTTTATGACACAATTTTATTACATAAAATCTTTTCATATACAGAATTTTTTCCTTATAACTTTCCCTAGTAAAAGTACACCTTCATATCCATAACTTTCCTTACATTTTTCTTTCTTGGAGTCTCACTCTGTTGCCCAGACTGGAGTGCAGTGGCCGCTCCCGGCCACCACAGCCTCGACCTGCTGGCCTCTGGCGATCCTTCCGCCTCAGCCTTCCAAGTAGCGGGATTTACAGGCATGCGCTACCACGCCCAGCTGATTTTTTTGATTTATTGTAGAGATGAGGTCTCACTGCCCAGGCGGGTCTCGAACCCGAGGGCTCAGGCAATCCACTCACCTCAGCCTCCCAAAGGCATGGGATTACAGGCTGAGCCACCGAGACTGGCTTTTCTTTCTTTTTTCCTCTCCTTTACTCTAACCCATTTTAAAACATTTTTTGTGCCTCTTTAATTAATTCTTCTATTGATTTCTCCTTCTACTCTTTGTTTCTGCAACTTTTTGACAACATCAGGTCAGTTTTGGGTAATAAAACTAACATTTATAAGATACTGTCTAACTGGGTCCTCTGAGTCTAGTCTCCAAGTCTCTTTAGGAAGGCAGTTGGAGTTTCTATTTTCTCTTGTTCAACTTTAAAAACTTTAGACACATTCTGAGACCTTGGGGCTGATTTCCTGATTCTCTTAAGTATCAACTCTCTGTGCACGTTAGTTTCATTGTCTTGATTTTTACTGCCCCACCCAGGATCTACATATGGGTTCTTTTGCTCAGGTGGCTGAACTCCCAATCCTGTTTCCTCATGGACATTGCAGCCCTCCTGATCATTCCTCTTTTACTTGGTGTAAGGATTAGCCCCCTCCAAGACCTCAACATCCCTCAATGGACTATCTGAGGGAATATTCGAGAATTTTTATTTCTTCCATTCTTGGGTTCCCAAGACCTAGAATTTTTAATCCCCATTTTTGACTAACTTGAAGACTCAACTTCACTTACAAGGAGTTTCTTGTTTTCCCTGGTTGATGAATGTACCTGAGTTTACCTATTCACTCACACACACACACACGCCAGAGGTTTCTTGCACTCCCTGAGATTCACTTCTTCCCTTTCCAGAGTAAGAAACTATTCACTCACTTCATATTTATGATACATCTCAGTTGCACACACACTCAAGCTCTGAGAATTCCACAACCTCTAAGACAAAACTTACAGTCCAGTTGTTCCTACCTTGGCTCATCCACGAGGTTGTCTAATTTTTTTCTCCTGTGTGTCACTTTCACTGCCTCTGGAACAATAGTCTCGAACTAACCTGCATTTCTGAGAGAAGCCAAGACACCCAAGCAGACTAGGCCACCCAGAATTGTGTAGGATGTGTCTTTCTCTCTTTGCTGGGGTTCCCTTGCCATCGACTCACATTATCTGAGAGGAGCCCCCAAATAGTGAGAAATGAATTCACGTGTCCAAATTCAAAGGATGGACATAGACATGGAGTGCAGCTGAAGCAAGACTTTAATGACAATCTTGCAAGATCAGGTGTCTGATGTGTAGGCACACTCAGCAAGCAATTTATTCCCGAGTATGCAGTTCCCTGCCTCAGTTCCTCATTCACCAAGGATGACAGGGTCAAAATTTTTCCAGCCACCACATAAGGGTGTTCAGTGACTGACCTCCTCTGTGATGGATGCCCCAATGATTGTTGTCCTCTGTGATGGGGGTCCCAATCTGAGTCTCCCCCATGATCGGTGTCTCAGTCACTAGGCCTCCATTGTAAAGGGTATCACAGTGTTTGAACCTCCTTTATAATAGATGCTCCTTTGTCTGAACCTCCTTTGTGTTTGGTGCCCAGTGACTGTTTTTCCTCCAAAATGAGTGCCACAGTTAATAGTTCTCTTCTGTAATGGCTGATCCATTGGCATTTTCTTCTGTGATAGGTGGTTGAGTAATTGGTTGTCCTCTGTGATTTGTGCTCATGTGAGGAGCCCTTATCTATAATGAATGCCCTTGTGACTAACTTTCCTCTGTGATGAATGCCCAAGTGACAGGTCCTCCTCTGTGATAGGTGCGTCTGTGTAAGGCCCTCCTTTGTAATTGATGCCCTAGTGACTGGGCCTCCACCATAATGGGCGCCCCTGTGAATAGGTCTCCATTTTTAATGCATCAGTACTAAGCCACATCTGTGATTGATGCCATATTGACTGTGCCTCCACCATAATCTTTAATCTTTGTGAAAGTCTTTCTCCATAACTGGTGCCTCCGTGACTCCTCTGTTAAGGATACCACAGTGAATAACCCTTCTCTGTGTTGCAGTATCAGTGACTAGTTCTACTCTGTGAGGGGTGCCCTCGTGAATGATCCACCTCTATGTTTGATGACCCAGTGATTGGCCATCCTCTATTATGGGTGCATTAGTTATTGCCCCTTCTCTGTGATAGGTGTCACAGGCCCTCGTATTCCATTGTGATGGGTGCCTCAGTTGCTGGCCCTTTTCTGTGTTGACTGTCCAGTGACTGGTCTTACTCAGTAATAGGTGCCCAGTGACTACACCTCCTCTATGATGAATACACCGGTTACTGTTTCTCCTCTGAAATCAGTGAACCAGTGACTAGCTTTCCACTGCCATCACTCCAAAAGAATGTGTGCTTTTGTCACTAGCAATCCTTCATTATGGGTGCCTTTGTGTCTGTACCTCCTTAGTTATTTGTGCCACAATGATTGTATATTCCCCATGATAGTTACCCTAATGACTAGTCCTCTCTATGATGGGTGTTCCAGTAACTTGGTCTCCTGCATAACAGGTACCCAGTGAGAAGCCCTCATTTCTGATGGTTGTCACAGTTATTGACCTTCCTCAGTGATGGGGGGCACATTTACAGGCCTTTCTTTGTGATGATTGTCCCAGTGACTCTCTCGTCTTCATAATGCGTGTCCCAGTGACTGGCCCTATTAGTGCCACAGCGATATCCCTCCTCTGTATGGGTGCTTCAGTAAATATCCCTTCTCTGTGTGGGATGCCCCATTTACTGATCCTTCTCAGTTGTGGGTTCCCCAGTGACTAACCTTCCTCTGTGGTGGGAGCCCAAGGAATGACTCTCATCCGTGATGGTTGCCTCAGTGGCTAGTCCTCTTCTGTGATAGCTGTTCCAGTGGCTGGTCCTCTTCTGTAATGTGTACCTTAATGACAGGATCTTCTCTGTGTTAGGTGCCTCAGTGACTGGCCCTGATCTCCAAAAAAGTGCCCCTGTAACTGGTTTTCCTCATGATGACTGCCCCAGTTACTACATCGTCAGTTTTACAAGTGTCCCAGTGACTGACCTAATCTGGGTTTGGAGTCACAGTTAATGGCTGTCATCTGTGATAGAAGCCTAATTACTGTGCCTCCTCTTTAATGAGTTCCCCAGTTATTGTCCTCCTCTCTGATGGCTGTACCCCATATCTGGGCCATTTCAAATACTGGTGTCCCAGTGACTAGCACTCTTCTATAATGGGTGATCCAGTGACTGGCTGACCTCAGTTATCATTTCAACAGTGACAAGTCATCTGGTTTCTCAGTGACTAGTCCTTCTCTATGAGGGGTGCCTTGGAAACTGGTCCAACTGTCTGATGGGTGCCCCAGTGACTAGTCCTTCATTCTTATGGTTGCATCAGTGAGAGACACTCCTTTGTGATTCCTGTTCCAATGAATAGGACTCCTCCATAATGTGTGCCTCCTACATTATGGGTTGCCCTCCTACATTATGGGTGCCCTAGTCACAGAGTCTCCTTTCTGATTGGAGTCCCAGTGACTGACCTTCCACTAAAATTTTTGTCCAAGTAACTAGTCCTCCTTTCTGAGGGATGTCCTAGTGAATGTCCCTCCTCCATAATGGATATCATAGTGGCTTCATAATTTGTTGTGGGTACATCTGTGACTAACCTTTCTCTGTGTGGTATGTACCAGTACCTAGGTCTCCTCTATGAGGGATGCCTCCATGACTAGCCCACTTCTGTGATGGGAACCTCAGTGTCTGGTTCTCCTTTGCGATGGATATCCCAGTGATCAGCCATTGTCTTTGTTGGGTGCTGCGGTGACTGGCCCATCTCTGTGTTGGGTGCCTCTGTTACTGGCACGCTTCAATGATAGCTGTCCCAGTGAATGGTCCTCTTTTGATGGGTGCCCTGTAAAATCACCTCTATTATGGGATTCCCAGTGATGGGTCCTCCTCTGTGATTCATGCCAAAATGATTGGCCCTGCTCTAAAAAGAATCACAGTGACTGATCCTCCTTTGTGATCGGTTCCCCAATGACGAGCTTTCCTCCATAATTGCTGTCCCAGGATGGCGCTTCCAACATAATGGGTATCTCGCTAACTTGCCCTCCTCCATTGTGTGTGCCACACTCATTATGTCTTGGTTATCTACCCCAAATGATTGAACCATCTCCATAATGGGTGCCCTAGTAACTAGCCTTCATCTGTGATTGGTATCCCAGTTACTGACTTCCTCCTTAATGGGTGACCCAGTGATAAGCCCTCCTTTGTGATTAGTGTTCCAGCAATTGGTCTTCCTCAGTGACAGATGTGTCAGGGACTGAACCTTCTTCATAATGGTTGATTGTCCCAATGACAGACACTCGTTCATAATGGGTGCCACAGTAACTGGCCCTCTTCAGTTAGAGGTACCACAGTCACAAGCCTTCCTTTGTGTGTGTCTCAGTGACTAATCCTCCCCTGTGAGGGTTGTATCTGTGACTCTATTATGGTTGCTCCACTGACGGCCCTTCCTGTATATTGGGTGTTCAGTGACTGATGCTTCTCTCTGATTAGTCCTTCTGTGACTGGTCCTCTTTTGTGATGGTTGTCCCAGTGACTGGCCTTCTTCAGTGAAACTGCCTCAGTGACTGTCCCTCCTGTGTTTGCCACCTCCTTGACTGATCCTTCTCTGTGATGGGTACCCCAGTGATTGACTCTCCTCTGTAATCAGTGCCCATCTGACAGGCCCTCATCCATGAATGGGAACCCCAGTGACTGGCCTCTTTTTGAATGGGTGCTCATCCACTATGATGCGTTCCCCATGATTACACTTCCTTTTTGATTGGTGATTAGACTTCTATGATGGGTTCCCCAGTGACTGGGCCTCCTCTGTGATTGGTGCCCCAGTGACTGGTCCTCTTTTGTGATCAGAGCCCCTGTGACTGACCTTCCTTCTAAAACATGCCCTAGATACAGGGCCTCTTCCTCCTATTCAGTGACTGGTCCTTGTGTGTGATAGGTGACTGTGTGACTGGGTATCCTCTTTGATGTGTGCCAGGTGACTAACCCTATACATAAAGAATGCCCTAGTGAATAGCCTTCCTCTGTGATGGATGGACCAGTGACTGGCTGTCTGTGATGGGTATCCCAGTGATTGGTTCTCATTTGTGATTTCTGCCCCAGTGACTGACCCTGTTCTTTGATGGCTATCCCAGTGACAGGTCCTCCTTTGTACTTGGTGCACCAGTGGTGGCCCTTCTCCATTATGGGTTTCCAATATCTTGACCTCCTCCGTGATTCATACTCAAGTAACTGGCCCTCCACCATAATGGTTGTACCATTAACTAACTTTCTTTTGTGTAGGTTGTTCCAATATTTGGCCCTCCTCCATATTGGTGCTTCAATGACTTTTTGTCCTCTGTTATGGGTGCCCCAATGACTTTCCATTTTCTGTGTTTGGTGTACCAGTGACTAAGTCTCATTTCTGATATGTGCCTTCATGAATGCCCTGCCTCTGTGATGAGTGCTGCAGTCACTGTCTCTCCTCTATTATTGGTGCTCCAGTTACTGCCACTCCTCTGAGATGAGTGCCCAGTGACAGCCTTTTCTCTTTGATTGGTGCATCATTCATAGACTCCTTTTTCATTGGTGCCCCTCTGAATTGGCCTCCTCCATAATGGGTTACTTAGTGATGGGATCTCCTTCATTATGGGTGCTACAGTGACTAAATATTTTTTGTTTTGGGTCTATCAATTACTAGTCATTCTCTATGTGGGGTACACTTGTGACATGCTACTCTGTGATGAGTGCTACAATTACTGGCCCATTACTGTTACAGGTAACCCAGTGACTAGAATGCCTCTGTGATGCGTGTTCAGTGACTACACCTTATCTGATGGAAGCCCCAGGCTCTTATCTTCCACTGTTATCTGTGCTCCAGTGACTAGAGTACCTCTGTAATAACTGCCTTTGTGATTTCGTCTCCTACATAATTGGTGCTTCAGTGATTAACCATCTAACATCATGGGTGCCATTGGGTCTGTGTCTGCTTCTTTTTTTGTGCTGCAGTGAGTGTCCATCCTCCACAATTGGTGTCATAATGCCTATCCCTCCTCTAGGATAGAGTCCCTGTAGATAGCCTATCTCTATTATAAGTGACCCAGTGATAAGCTCTCTTTTGCGATGTGTCCCAGTAATTGAACTTCCTCAGAGATGGGGGCCCAGTGACTGTCCTTCCTCTATGATGGTTGTCCCAGTGATGGTTTTACTTCCACAATGGGTGCTCCAGTTACTGGCATCATGTGTTACCAGTGTCACACTGACAGGCCCTCCTTTGTGTGGGTGTCTTAGTGATAAGCCCTTCTCTGTGAAGGGTGCCCCAGTGATGGGCTTGTCTCAGTTTTAGGTTCCCCAGTGATTCCTTATCCTTTGTGATGAATGCCCCAGTGACCGGCCCTCCTCTGTGATGGGTGCCCCAGTGATTGCCCTTTTTTATACTGTGTGTTTCAGTGACTGGCTGTCCTCTGTGTTAGGTTCCTCCTTGACTAGCCCTGATCATTGCCCCTGTGACAGGCCCTCATCAGTGATAGGTACCCTAGTGACCTCTGAGAAGGGTGCTCCATGGTTTAGCTGCCCACTCATATGAGTGCCCAGTGACTGGCTTTGTCTATGATGGGTGTCCCAGTGACTGAGGCTCATCTGTGATAGATACCCAAATGACTGTGCCTCTGTAATGAATGTCCCACTAATTGGCCTCCTCTGTGTTGGGTGTATCAGTAACTGTGCCGCTTCCAAAATTGGTTCCCCAGTGACTAGCACACTTCTGTGATTGGCAACCCAGTAATGGGTCCTTCTTTTTGTTGACAAAAGTGACAATCTTTTCTGTATGTGGGTTTAGCCACTGCTATTCCTCATCTGTGAGGCATGCCTCTGTGACTTGCCTGCCTCTGCCCAGTGACTGGTCCACCTCTTTTGTGTGCACCCCTGACAGGCCCTGCTTTGTGATTGGTTTCCCAGTGACTGTATCTTCTCCATAATGGGTGCCTAAGTGACTGACTGTTCTTCATTAAGTGAGACCTAGTGACAGGTCATCCTCTGTAATTGGTGCCCCAGTGACTGACCCTCCTTTATAATGGTTGCCCCTGTGAATAGCCCATTTTTGTGAAGGTTGCCTCAATGAGAGGTCCTCCTCCATATGGGAGCCCAAGAAAATTGTTCTCCTGTGTTTTCTGTGCCACAATGACTAGTCCCTCTCTGTGTCAGGTGTACCAGTCACTAGCTATCGACTGTGAAGGGCACCCCTGTAACTTGCTTTCCTCTCTGATTGGAGGCTCAGTTACCAGCTCTTCTTTTAAATGGGTTCCCCATTGACTGGCCCATCTCTGTTATGGGTGCTCCAGTGACTGACTCTTTTCTGTGATGGATGTCCCAGTTACTGGCCCTCCTTTATGATAGGTACACTGTGATTACACCTCCTTTGTAATGAGTGCCCAAGTGACTACCTCTCCCTTTTTAAGGATGCCACATTGAATAGCCCTTCTTTGTGTTGGGTGTATCAGTGATTATCCATCCTCAATGAGTGTTGCCGTCGTGACTGGAAGTTCATCTGTGCTGTGTGACCAAGTGACTGAACCTGCTTTGTGAAATATTCCACAGTGACTGATCCTTCACTCTGTTCAGTGCCGCAGTGACTTGCTTTCCTCTGTAATAACTGCAGTAGGACTGGGTTTCCTACAAAATGGGTGTCACTGTGACTAGCCTTCCTCCATTATGGATACCATAGTCACTGTGCCTGCATGGTTATTTCTGCCCCAGTAACTGACCTATTTCTATAATGTCCTAGGTTCTATCTGTCCTCTCTGAGTGTTCCAGTAAATTTTCTCCTCCATAATGGGTGCCCCAGTGACAAGCTCTTCTTTGTGATGGGTGTCCAGGTTATTGTGCTTCTTCAGTGATGAGTAAAGCAGTAACTGGCCTTCTTCTATGATGGTTGTTCAAGTGACTGGCCCTATCTGTGATAGGTGCTTAGTTACTGTACCTTTTCTGTGGTAGATGCCCCAGTTATTTTTCCTCCTTGTGATTGGTGCCCCAGTGACTTGCCTTCCTCTGTGATCACTGCTCCAGGACAGGGTTTCTTACTTAATGGGTGCCTCAGTGACTAGCTTTCCTCCATTATCGGTGCCACAGTCATTGTGCCTCTTTGGTTAATTGTGCCCAGTGACTGGTCCTACTCCATAATGGATACCCAGT
>NW_007256767.1:0-13935 GCF_000164805.1 Carlito syrichta
GAGAGAGACAGGGAGGAAAGAGAGGGAGAAGAGGGAGAGGGAAGAAGAAAGAGAATGACAGATATCCTGTGAAGTGCATGGAAATATTCACGCAGGCCAGACTTGATGGCTCATGTCTGTAATTGCAGCACTTCCGGAGGTCAGCACAGGGGGATCACTTGAGGCCAGAAGTTCACGACCAGGGTTGGCAACACAGCGAGACCTACAAAAGATAGAAAAATTATCCAAGCTTGGTGGCCCATGCCTGTACCTCTAGCTACTCAGTGGCTCAGGCAGGAGGATCACTTGAGCCCAGAAGTCTGAGGCTGTAGTGTGCTAGGATAATGACACTGCACTCTAGCCTAGGACAGAGCAAAAACCTTTCACTATAAAGTAAAATAACTAATTAAAAAGAAACTATGAATACAATTTCCCTTCTGTCTAATTGAGTATGATATCAGTGTGCTTGTCCCTGCTGCAGTGATTCCCTCTGGGCTGCTCATGCTGGGATGGATTATGGGCTCAGGTGCAAGCACAACACTTAATGCCAAGTCTCCTTGGGGCAGCATTTCTGAGTTAAGTTAATTTATAACTCAGCATATCTTCCACTCTCTTCCCCTCCTCCTCTCCGTCTTCCCTCCTCTCTTGCCCGCCATGCCTCTCCTTTCCTCAGTCCTCTTCCACTCTACACAGACCTGGAGAAAGAGGGTCTGAGGGAAAGATTGGTTTGGGGGCAAGAAGAGCATGAAGATCGGGGCAGCATAGTGAGCATTTGTGGGAAAGAGTGAGTTCTGGGCAGTTGTTTATTCCCCACTCCCGGGCTTGCTGAAGACCATGCCTGAAATACAGCGACTCATCCTAGCACTCTGCTACTTTAGGAAAACCCCAGAACCACTTTACCACACAGCTTTTCTTTCATTCCTTTTCTTTCTTTTTAAATTTCGTGTTGTTTAATTCATATTTCATTCCCAATTGTCCACAAAAGAAAATATAATCTAACTTCTTCTGGTTTATTTGCATTTAAATACTTTGAGAAGTTCATTTATAAGAACCACTTCATGACCAACAAGGCAGTCATGATTTCTTTGGCCAGGCTTTGTCTTAAAAAAGCATTTCCCCTCCCCTGCCCCACCCCCTAATGCCTTCAGAAAATGAGTGATCTGTTTATTCAGCTTTGAACCTCAAAGTGTCTGAAAACACAGAGATGCACACATTTGGCAAACGACACTTTAACACTCAAGTTAGATGAAATGCTTCAGGATAATGTATAAATTCAATGTACACGCTCACAATGAATATCTTGCATTCTGCTTTTTTCTTTGCATGAACTCTGCTTTTATTACATGAGCTCTGTATGCAGTATGCCAGTAACAAAGTACTTGGTAATTAGGGTTAAAACAAATTGGCATCCAACCAGATGTATTCTCAAGCCACGTTTCCAGAAGATCTGCCTCAGAGCCACCTGAGAGTCTTGTTAAAAAGGCACAGCCTAGGCTCCCCACCTCTCCGACTCTACCACTGCAGAATATCTGGGGGATGGGATGTTGGGGGTATTCATTGTAACATGGTCATTACTCCCTGCAAGTTAAGTACTGCAGAATGAGAATGAGAAATGTTTTCGCTAGATCTGAAGAATGATAACTTCTCTACAGTGTTTTTTTCCATGATTCTGTGTGCCAATATTGCCTTACCAAATGAAGGGAGGGGAAAATCCCACAAGAGAAAAGCAGTCTAAACTGAGACTCATGAGGCCTGGTTTTGACTACAGTTTTGACAGTTATGACCTGGAGGATGTCACCCAACTTCTCTGGGATTCACTCTTGTCATCTCCTAAATAAAGGACTTGAACCAAGATGTCTCTCACATCCTTTCCAACTGTGATAATTTCTGGTTCTAATTTATAGTCTAAATCGCTATCTTTGATAATGCCAATGTCCTTTTGTGAGCTATTGAAACACCCACAGAGTTTGGAAGCATCTAATCTTTCTAATCCAATCTCTTCTCTGGGAAATTTTTAATTATGTCCATAATTTGTACATTTTTTCTATCTTATTTTAACTCCCAATATTTCAAGGATGGTGTTTTTTTTTTTTTTTCTGGGAAGACCAGAAACTTATGAGGGGGTCATTGAAGAAATAATCCACTTACAATTTTTACGTAGCTTGTGGTTTGGAGATAGCAAAGTCATTTACAAAGGCTACATCTGGGAGAAGTAACTCCCATGTTCCTTTAGTTCAAAATCTGGCCAAAGATGACTTTCAAAACAGTAGTCCCATGAAATGGTCTCTAAGTTTTTAAATGTAAAATAAGTATGGAAATTCTTCAAAGCATTCTCTGAGAGAGCTCTAATATTCATCTGCACATTAAACATTTTTCAGAAAATATACAGTAAAAGTTAATGTACAAATAAATATTTTAAAAACTTTTTTATACAAGGTTTTCCACACACTCATCTGATCACAGATTCCACATAATGAGAAACATTCTGGGTTCTTGTGGAGCACTCTGGAAAATGTAGTCTTGCTAAAATCCAGCAATCTAAAAATTAGTTTTGCCATTGGAATATAAAATGATGACTGGAAACTTCGATATACATAAACTATGATGTACTTTATATTCATAAGAATGGAAAGGCCCCTGTATTCAGTAAATGATGCTTTTATTTAGATACATGGTCAACATTAGCTTTATGATGGCACAAGAGAAATTCATGATAGGTTACACTATTCCTGCATGCTATTGATCTCCTGCTTCATTTACATGAATTAACAGAGTGACATATGGAAAAAAAATCATGGACGAGAAGAGAAAATACATTAATCAATAGAGCGAACTACTTTTATCTAACAGTCACCTTCTCTTTTATTCTTTGTGATTTGGAAAAGTTGAGTGACAGATACACACAAACAGGTGATCTTTATTCTTGAACTAGATACCTTTCTTCAGCAGGATATGACAAAGTTTCATATTTGTATGAATAATTTTCTACAGGATCACCATCTTCTTTTTCAGGTAGCTTTTAAAAATGGATAAGTGTGTAGTTGTGCAATTACCATTCAAGAGGTTTTCCCCATAATTTTCCTGAAAGGACGTTTTTAGAATATAAAACTGTATGAAATATATTTAAAATAGAAATCATTCAATATTTATTTTAAAGAACTAGTATAGATTTAAGATTAACTTGCATATTAGTACTAATACATGTTCTACGTTGGTCTTCTTAAAGTGGTTATGTTTCATATATGCAAATATATACATTCGCAAGAATAAGTATTGAAAATTGTTTTCAATGAAGACGGGTGCAGAAAGAGAAATGTCTTTGAAATACCACTAGATGCCTTGGGGGGAAAGGAATATATATATTCTTAAGTATCATATATATCTAGCTTTTAAATGACTCCTTCCTCCCCCATGCATTCTGTGAGCTGTTTTTCAAATAAGCAAGTACGATTTTTTCTTCCTGTTTCTCACTCCATGATCTTAAGATGATATAGAGAACAAAGCAGAGGGTGGGGGAATAGTGAAGCTACCTTGGTCTATATAGTGGTTCCTGATATGCATCTTTTACTTTATACAGTAGATGCAAACACATTGGTGATAAAGCCCTATGCATTCAAACTAATGAATTCAAATTAATCCTTTATTTGAAACTTTGTTTCAAACTATCTACAGTTATGGCATTAGTATTGCTAGCATTCTACTGTAGAAAAATACATTTATTTCTAACACTATCTGGAGGCTGGGAAGACTAAGGCCGAAGGGTTACATGTGACAAGGGGCTTCACTTCATCATCCCATGGCACAACACTAGAGGGCAAGAGAACATGCTGGGGAGACCAAGAGAGAGAGGAGAGGGGAGGGGAGGGAAAAAGAGGAGAAGGGAGGGGGGACAATGGGAGGAGAGGGGAAGGGAGGGGAGGAGAGAGAAGGTAGCAGAACTTGCCCTGTTATCAGGAATCCACTCCCATGATAACTAACCCACTCCCATAATAACAGTACTAATCTATTCATGAGGACAGAATCCTCATGACCTTACCACCCTTTAAATATCTTACCTCTCAATATTTGCATTGGGAATTAAATTTCCAACACATGCTTTCTGAGTGACACATTTAAATGATACCACTTATTAAGTTTTTCTTTTGATTAAGAGTTGGCATTCTTAGATACACAAGATATTGAAGAGGAATTAAATAAAATTTAACTATTAAGAAGTAATTGGAGCTGGGTACAGTGGCTCAGGCCTGTAATCCCAGCACTTTTGGAGGCTAAAGCGGGAGGATCGCTTGAGGCCTGGGCAACATAGGAACACCCTGTCTACACAAAAAATCAAAATAAAAAAATAATTCTCAAAAGAGATTTGGGCATGCACACAGTTTTCTTACTTTGACTTCTAATTTTGCTCTGTATCATCTAGGTGCCTGACTTAGATCCCTTGTTATCATTTGCTTCCGAGATCACAGTTTCTTCTCCATCTTCAAGGGGCAGATGGTGGCATTAGATAACAGGGGATGGGAAAGTGGCTTTGCTGAATACTTAGTTACTTCTGGAAGTCAAGGAATATGAACAGGAGGATACAATTTTCTCCAGAATTCTGACATCTGCTTTCCATAGGAAGTGTACAGTGTCTTCCCAAAATATAAAAATTTAAGCCATCACCCCTGTTTGAAAGGAAATGTCACATATGCCCAGTGTCATGCCTTGTGAATAGGAAGCCCTGGCCCTAAACTTTTCCATTTTTAAAGGATTTTTAAAATAGAGAAGTACCCCTCTACCTGTTCTCTCCAAAATGTGAGATCCCAATTTGTTAACAATAAGGGTTCTATACTATTCCGTATTTATTTTCCCTGGAATATTCTCATTTCAATTTCTGGAATTAGTGACCAGAAAGGCCCATCTCAGGCATCCAGGTGACTTCCTCTATCAGTTCCTGTATGAATCTTTGTACCTGGCCTGAGGCATCAGCTCTGGTGAGTACGTTGAAACTGGCCTGAATGCTTTCCAGGGCTTTCCAGGGTCATGAGAATCACAGCACACACACAAGAAGTACTCATGTGATCTTCGGAAACAAAGAATTGACAGTGTCAGGGTACCTCTACAGGGAATGCATTTGTCAGGCAGCCCCCAATGACCCTCCCACCGTGGTGCCCCACCCGAGGTACTCAGTCAAGTGCCAGTGATTCAGTTCAGTTCCCAGTTTCGGTTCAAGCTGTTGTGCGGGTGACACTAGTTCATCCACCTGGCAAGTATGGATGCCATCTGGAGGTGTTCTGCCGGGAACAAGCAGGAGCTGGACCACCCTGCGTGGCTCATAGTCATACTGTCACTAGCCAGCTCGACTCAGCAGACATTCTAAATTGTAGGTTTTTGCAGCATAGTGACTTCAGAAAAAGGGAAGGGCTTCCAGAAGCAGTTCTGGAAAACAAAGTTCTCGAATATCTTTTCCCTTTCCTGTACCACCCCAGGTGCTGGGCTTTGTTGTTTTTATCCATGTCCTGTTCAGTTTTCAAAACATTACATTTTCTTAATCATCCCCTGCTCTCACCTAGACCTCTGAAAAAGAAGACAAAACATTTTTACAAAAAGAAAAAATACCATATTATTTTCCAACTTAAATCAGAAAAACACTTCGTGTCTAGATACAAGGACAAAATCCGAAATTTGCAGAAATTTTAAGATGGGTTTATATCATCTCCGTTTGTTTAATCGTGTTCATCTTTCCAGTGAGCAGCCTAGAATTCCTGACTTACTTTCTGGGACAGCTGCATTTAACAAATTGCCTGACTGAAATGTGTGTACTGGCAGAAACTTGAGATAAGTAGAGTTCGGTTCCCCACCTGTTATTTATACACTGGAGTTATTCCAGGAAATCAAGCACAAGACCTCAGGAGCAGTGATGTCTCCCCCAGAAAAGACTGATCTGTAGGGGTGGGTGCTGGGTTCACGTTGCCTGTGATGCCCCTTGCCCCAACTTGCAGCTTTTGCAGGAATCACCAGTTGGGAATGCATCAGAAGTACAGAGACAGTGAACAGTGGTCATCTTCAAGTTCCAGAGGTCCCTTTATCTCCACAACAGACAGCAGCTCAGCTCTTTCATCCACGGGCTGCATAGCCACCCAGGAACCACAAGGTGGCCATCTTCTGCCTCTTCATACCTTCCTTTTCCCAAACAGTGCATTTACCATATTTCAGTGAAGCAGGGTCATTCCAATGATTCCCACTTTTGATACTAATTGTGTCAGGGGTCCCCAAGGCCAACGCAGATCTGATGATTCACCAGGAAGAACTTGGAAGCCTCAACAGACTTGCCCTCATGGCTATGATTTGTGACAGTGGGAGGCTACATGGCAAAAAAAAGCAAACAGAAGAGGCGCATGGGGTGAAGTGCAGAGGTGAGCAAGTGCACGTTTCCATGAGTCCTCTCCCAGGGGAGCCACGCAGGATGTGTTAATTTCCGCAGCAATAAGCTGTGACAACATGCATGAAATGTTGCCAGCCTGGGAAACTGACTTGGAGACTGATGCCCTGGGGTTTTTCGTGGGGCCTCGTCATGTAGGCATCCCCTGCCGGGCACATACCCAAATGCTAGACTCACAGAGGGAAAGCAGGTGCTCTGCATAAACCACATTGTTTGTACAAACCATTTAGGTTCCCCTTCGTAAGTGGAAGGAACACTCCTGAAAGCAAAGGACAGCAATCAGATCTGCTCTCTTAACTCTTCCTGGCACAAGCAAATTGATGTTTAGAGAGAATAAGTAAACTTCACAGGGTGATCCAGCTCTCCGGTGACAGTGCTGGGTTTGTCTCCAAAGTGCAGACTTTTAACCCCTGAAATGAGCTTGACTCTGTAGTATGGAAGCCTTTTTAGGATAAATCCATTTGGTATGCAATAGAAGAATCTGGTATTTTGAGAAGTTACATTGCCCTGGTCACATTATAACAAAAATGTGATGTTCTTCCTGACTCTCCTCTTCCTCCTTTTTCCATCTGCACTCCCTGCCTTTCTGGCTATTCGGCTGTAACTTTCTAGTTCTCTATACCTGTTTTCATTTAGCCCCTCCTGGCCCTCTTAAGTCTTCTTACAAGTCTTCTCCCACTCGAAACATTGAGAGGAAGAAGGCTACATCACCATCTGACATAGGAGATGCCAAGAAAGAAAGCCCTGCAGAAGCGGAGGTCTCTCCGGTCTGTTTCAACCCCCCACGCACCCCTCCAGATGGCAGTTTATCTGACAGTGCTATTACTTCCTAGGCGTGACCTGGCATCTCTATTCCCATCAGACTCCAGAGATTGCTCCAAGGGAAGTGTCTGCTTGGCGTAAAATTTTCCCCAACCTTTGAAAATCCTGGAAATTTTTCGCTCTCTTAAATCTTAATGCCTCGGAGCAAATTCTCGATGTCCTTGTTACAGCCTGCCCTCCAAAGGAAAGGAGTCAGAAGCAATGTTCCAAGTATCCTTTCTCTAATGCTTTATGGATACTTGATTCTGGCCAGGTTTGCCTCTGCAGATAGCTAGATCTGAGATTCTGGGGTAACCTTCATTCACACAAGTAGTATTTAAACATTTTTTTCAAGAGATGGGACTTAAACTCTTGGGCTCAAGTGAGTCTACTGAGTAACTAACATTTACAGTCACATGCCACCACACTTAGCATAAACATTTGTAATGGCATACTGGCACCAACAGAAAAAAATGATGATCTGATAACCCTAATTATGTATGTTTATTTATAATTTACAAATGCCATGCTTGTATTGTTCGTTATTGATTGCTACTTAAGAAATTACTTCAAATTTTGGTTGCTTAAAACAGCACATATATTATATCTCGCAGGTTTCTGGAATAGGAAGTGGAGAGTGGCTTAGCTGGGTGGTTCAGGTAAAAGGTCTCTCATGAGGGTGTGATGAACATGCTGGTCAGAGCTGCGTCATCTGAAAGCTTAGCTGGGCCACTTCGGAGATGACTCAATCATGGCTGCTATGAGGAGGCCTCAGTTGTTCACTCTTCTGACCTGTCCATAAAGATGCTTGAGTATCCAATGTTGTGATAGCTGGCTTCCCCTAAAGCAAGTGATCCAAGAGAGAGTTCAAGGTGGAAGCTGTCGTGACTTTTATGCCCAATCTGTAACTTCTGCCATGTGCTATTCATTGAAATAAGCCACTAAGGTCAACATACATTCAAAGGGAGGGGAATTAAGCTTCACCTGTTGAAAGTAAGAGTATTAGATAAAGTGTGGGCACATTTTAAACTACCACATGACTGCTATTTGACATTTTATAACACCATATTTTCTTTCCAAATCCATTAAGAGAAATGCATGTTTCAGACACTTGCATTTTACTGCAGGGAGAATTACTGTGGAAGGGGGCTAACAGAAGTGGGTGTGGGGCCAAATGAGGAATTACTGCACACCCTCATGAAACACCTTCCTCAGCTGAGGCACTGACATTGATTCCCTTCTGCTTCTGCCAAGGGAGGGGATGGGGAAGACCTAGGAGACTGGGTGGGGTTTTGGTCCTCATTATTCCATGTGGACCATCAGGGTTCACAGCTCTGTCTTGGAGGTCATAATCACATTTTCACACACCCATAATTGTTTGTAGTGATTTTGCATCTTTATACTCTTTCCAGTTGCAATGTGTCCAGGACCACAACATAGTTCCATTGTTGGCTCTTTGCAAGAAAGCAAGGAGAAAGAAATCTTTGCATTTTGAGGCTAATTCTTGTTATTTTCCTTAGGGGATAACCTACATGTGATGACCTCATCATACCTCCCTGCAAAGATTCCCATCTTGTGAAGTGCCATAGCTTCATATTGACCTCTCTAAGAGAACGCTGTGCATCGTTCCATCCAGGGTATTACTTCTAGAAATTGTGGAAGCAGTGCCAGTCCTAGGCTGTGACTTTCCTGTTCTTTTCCCCCTACAGATAGAGAATGTGAAGAGGGAACAGTGGGTGACAAGTCCCATTCCCACCGAGGGCCTCGGATCCCCTTTAAGGTGATGTGAGCTTCCTGGAGGCATATCTAAGAGGTCAACTTCTCCGATGATATTCAAGTGAGCATCTCTCCCCTTTGTCAGACCGTCTGACAGTCGAGAGTCCCTTCTCTGGGACTTTGGGCCATCCCATTTTCAGCTCCTGCTCCTCCATGAGGCATGACCGGCCAGAAGAGGTGAGCGGGAGCAGTGCTAGCCTTGGAGTTACCTATCTTGTCTCTCGCATATCTGGATAAACGATAGACTGTTCAGTGGTTTGTTTCCTGGTATATTTGGGACTCTTTTTTTGCCAAGATAATGCATTCTGCTTTTGCTCTTCAGGTCCGTTCTACCTTTGTAGTATTCTTCTTCTTTTTCCTTTGATTGTATCTGAATTGAAGTGATCACCTGGGGCTTGGCTCCTGCTCACATTTTCGTCACGACCCCTTACCCCCATATCGTTGTCTGTGTCTTGGACAGAGACTCAATAACAGCTTGTTAGCCACAATCAGAAGTATTTTTAATAACAAATTTTAATGCGTATATATACATTTTTACATACATGAAGTCTCCTTATGTTGCCCAGGCTGGAGTGTTGTGGCTGTTTATAGGTGTGATCACAGCACACTACAGCCACTGACCTCTGGGCTCAGGCAATCTTCCCACTTCAGTTTTCCCAGCAGTTGGAACTACAGGCATGCACCATGCCTGGCTATTTTTTGTAAGGAATTGGGTGAACTCAACAATGAAACTTTAACTTTAAAACAAATTTGCAATAACTGTGTGACAAAGATCTTAAGTTATTAAAGTTATTTACTGATAGTAACTGATAAGAGTTCTTCAGTAAATGACTCAATCCAGCAGTACTAAGGAAACATTTTCAGTAACGCCAAGAGAGAGAAAGAAAAATATGATTTAATTTCGGAAAACAGGAAAGTTTTTAAGTGGAGAGAATTGTGTAAATCTTTTTTAGTACATCAGTTTAATTTGGAGAACATAGGATACACACAAATTTAATGAACATCTGAGAATTTGTTAAAAACAAACAAGTTGACATCAGTTTCTATTTTCAATATGTTGCTTTCAAACAATGTCTTTCACTATTATTATTAGTCCTAGAGGTCACTATGGTTTTTGCAGACAATCAGTAGCTACGATTGATATATATGTCTCCCATATAGAAAATTCTTCCATAACTCATCACTGATTTGAAAGCATGCTTTTATTTTTATTTTCGTTGTTTTTTAGTTCATTGTATCCGTAATGAGATAGTATTTCCATTCTTTGGTTTGGGACTTGTTCTCTTGTAACCTCTTTAAATTTACTGTGTGGACTCTGCAGTCTCTATTTCTCTTTGCCTTATCTCTGAGACTTTTCAGCTTCCACTCGCGTGTCACTATTCTGGTATTAATTAGGGCCATTTACAGGAACAGAGAGAAGCCTAGTTCATCCTGAGGCTTTTACAAGTTCCACTCTCTCTTCCTGCGTATTGACTCATGGTCACTCCTCTAAGAATATCTTACAAGTTTTGTCATTATTATAAATTTCACTGAGATGAACAGGGAAGTATGTCCTTCTATAAAAATGAGGACCACAGGAATACCTAGTTTTGTTGTGCGTTGATTTACTGCACTTCACAAATACTGTTTGCTCTTTTGTTGTTGTTTTATTTTTACAAATTGAAGGTTTGTAGCAACCCTACGTGAAGTAAGCAAGGTTACTTCACCTCTCTAATCAACAATTTCCTTGTGCCATGAAGAGTTAGCATAGCAGATCTGACTGTCCTTGGAAAGATCTGCTTACAAAGTTGGCCCTTGGCTGGCATCTGGGAACTTAGCTTTAGGGAGTGTTCCTTCCACTAACAAAGGGGTGCCTAAATGGTGTGTACAAACCATGTGGTTTATACTGAGCACCTGTTTTCCTTCTGGTAGTCTGGAATTTGTGTAGGTGCCTGGCAGGGGATGCATACATGACCAGCCCCTGCCTCAAACACACACACAAAACAGAACATGAGTCTCCAAGCCAGTTTTCTAGACTGGCAACATTTCATACGTGCTGTCACAGCTTGTTGCTGGTAGTTTTAATCACATCCTGCGTGGCTCCCCTGGGAGAGGACTCTTAGAAGCGTGTACCTGGTCACCTCAACACTTCTCCCCATTCACCTCTTCTGTTTGCTGATTTTGCCATGTAACCTCCCACTGTCACAAATCACAGCCATGAGGGCAACTCAGCTGAGGCTTCCAAGTTCTCCTGGTGAATCATCAGATCTGCGGTGGCCTTGGGAACCCCTGACACAATAAGTATCAGAAGAGGGAATCACTGGAATGACCCCGGTTCACTGAAACATGGTAAACTCACTGATTGGGAAAAGGAAGGAATAAAGGGGCAGAAGACTGCAAACTTTTGGTTCCTGTGTGGCTATGAAGTTGTCCATGAATAAAACAGCACCTGAGTTGCTGTGTGTTGTGAGAGGCAAGTGGGACCTCTGGAATTTGAAGATGACAATTCAGCTGCTCACTGTGTCTGCACTTCTGATGCAAAGTCTAGTTACATTCCCAGCTGGTGATTCCTGCAAAAGCTGCAAATTGGAGAAGGGAGTGTCAAAGGCAATGTGACCCTTGCATACTCCCCGACAGATGGGTCTTTTCTGGGGGAGGCATCACTGCTGTTGAGGTCTTCTGCCTGACATTCTGGAAGAGCTTCAGTGTATAAAAAGCAGGTGGGGTGCCGGACTCTACTTCCCTCACCTTTCTCCCAATACACACACCTCAGTCAGGCAATCTGTTAAATGCAACTGTCTGGGAAAGGAACTGAGCAAGTTTAGGCGGCTCACTGGAAAGATGAACAAGATTAAACAATGGAGGTGATACAAACCCATCTTAAACTTTTTGCAAATTTAGAAATTTGTCCTTGTATCTAGACATGATGCGTTTTTCTGATTTAAATTGGAAAAGAATATGTTTTTTTCCTATTTGTGAAAATGGTTTTGTTTTTTTCTTTGAGAGGTGTAGGTGAGACAGGAGATGACTAAGAACATGTAATGTTTTGATAACTGAACAGGACATGGATAAAAACAAGAAAACCCAGCACCTGGAGTGGTACATGAAAGGAAAAAGACATTCGAAACCCTTGTTTTCCAGAACTTCTCCTGTAAGCCCTCCCCTAGGCCCTGAAGGAAAAGTCCCCGTGCTTCAAGTATCTGCGATCCATAAAGTCTGCTGAGCCTAACTGGCTAGTGACAGTGTGACTATGAGCCAGGCAGAGTGGGCCAGTCCCTGCTTGGTCCCAGCAGAACACCTCCAGATGCCGTCCACACTCACCAGGAGGATAAATTAGTGTAACCGCAGAACAGCTTGGGACTGAAACTGGGGACTGAACTGAATAACTCGCACTGGACTGAGTACCTCGGGGGAGGGGGGGACCTTCGTGGGATGCCTCTTTGGGGGCTACCTGACCAGGCATGCTCCTGTGGAGGTGCCCTGACACTGTCAACTCTTTGTTTCCAGGGGATCGCATGAGTGCTTCTTGTGTGTATGTGTGCTGTGATTCTCATGACACTGCTTCAGCCCGGGAAAGCATTCAGGTCAGCTTCAACGTACTGGGCAGAACTCTGCTGTGCCTGAGTTGATGTCTCAGTCCAGGTACAAAGATTCATACAGGAACTGACAGAAGAAATCACCCAGCTGTCTGAGATCAACCTTTCTGGTTAATGGAATTTGCTTCAGCTGTTAGCTCCAGAACGCCTAATGCAGCAGTCCCCAGCCTTTTTGGCCTTAGGGACCAGTTTCACGGAAGACAGTTCTTCTCTGGACCACGTGTAAGAGTGGGGGTATGGATGGTATGGGGGGTGATTCAAGAGTATTACATTTGCTGTGCATTTTCTTTCTATTACTATTGCATTGTAATATGTAATGAAATGATTATACAACTCACCAGAGTGCAGAATCTCTGAAATCCCTCAGCTTGTTTTCCAGCAACTAGACTGTCCCATTGGGAGGTAATGGGAGATGGCGCTAGTATTTCCATCTCAGCTTCACCTTAGATCATCAGGCATTAAGCTCTCATAAGGAATGCACAACCTAGACCCTTTCCACTAGCAGTTCACTATGGAGTGTACGCTATGAGAATCGAATGCCCCAGCTGATCTGACAGGAGATTGAGCTCAAGTGGCATGTGAGTGATGGGGAGTGACTGTAAATACAGATGCTGGCTGGCTTGCTTGCCTACTTCTCACCCCCTGCTATGTGATGTGGTTCTTAATAGGTCATGGACAGGTACCTAGAGGACATACGGAGATCAACACTGCAAGTTGGTCTCACTCTACCATGTGGGATTTCACTGATAATTCTGTAGCGATGCCCTGACCAAGGGACAAATATGTATACCACACAAAAGGAGTTAACAGAGCAGGTCTGTCATCCCTGGAAAGCCTTGATTCCAAGTTTGGCCCTCAGCCAGCCCCTTAGATTTGAGGAGGTGTCCCATGTTAACTGGTGAGTGACTCACTGTGCCTGAACTGTTTGTAAACTATTGTGTATGCTGACTACCTGCTTTCCTTCTGGGAACCCAGAATTTGGATACGTACAGGGCAAGAGTTACATGTGACCAGCTCCAAGTGAAAAACCTGGGCACTGAGTTTCTAAGAAGCTTCCCTGCTTGCTGACATACCGGAAGCTTCTGCCTGTTCTTCCCTGGACGTTGCCCCATGTGCCTTTCTCCTTTGCTGATTCTGCAGTGTCCTTTTCCTACTGAGTCCTGTGAGTTCTCCTTGCAAATCCCTAATTCTGGAGACAGTCTTAGAGACTCAAGACACACTCCTTTTCATAATGGGGACACTAGTGCTTACTAGGCATTTGTTTGTTGGAGACATAACTCCTACACCATAAAATTCATCTTTTAAAAGGTGTCCAGTTAGTGATTGGGGGTATATTCACAAGGTTGTGCAACTGCCACCACAGTCTAATTCCAGAACACTTTCAAG
>NW_007256767.1:14005-14969 GCF_000164805.1 Carlito syrichta
TTGCGGGTTCACATGGGAACTCTGTGCTTCACTTCTTGAGGAATTACCCGACTGTTATCTCTACAAGCTACACCATTTTACATTCCCACCAGCAGTGTGTGAGGGACCAGTGTCTCCACATCTTCCCCAACGCTTGTAATTTCCCCTTCTACAAGAAAGTATAGTTATCCCAGTGGGTATGAAGTGGTATCCTATTGTGGTTTTAACTTGTATTTCCGTGTTGACTAATGATGTTGAGCATCTTGTCACGTGCTCATTGGCTATTTGTATTTCTTCTTTGCAGAAATAATACTGTTCAGAAGTAGGTACAGCTAGACACAGATTTTATGTCATTTATGTTTCATTACAGCAAATACATTATCTTAGAAGTGGAGACCAGACTTGACCTCGTGTGGACACAGCACTGTCCTTCTGAAAACAAAAAGAAGGCCAGCCCTCACTGTCTTGACATGATGATTTGATCTACTTTGATAAAGGAAGAGCTTTGAAGGTCTGGTACAATTTTCTCAGACTTTAACAGGCAGATCAGGTGGAACTTGAGGTTTAGCTCTCTTACCGAGCTCTCAATGATGCCACCATTGCAGGTCCATGGACCTCCTTTTGAGTAGTGGGCTGTAGACATCGGTTGATCTCTTACTCACTGTGTAATCTCATCTGCATGTATTATCTCATTTCTTCCTCATGACAATTTGAAATAACTCCATTTTATAGATGAGCAAACTAGGCTTAGAGAAGTTAATTAGCTAACCCAAAATGGTAACAGATAATGAGTGGAAGAGCTGGCTATGAGACTCCAGAGACTATGATCTATAGGCTACTTTGTCAAATTGTCTCTTCGGAACAGTCTACAAACCTCCATAGCTCATCAGCTGCATTTTTTTCCCTAAGGTGCAAATTCTTACTCATAAGAAAATTTACTTTTCCTCTGTGACACTTAGAAGAAACACAGAGCAGAAAAATATTG
>NW_007256768.1:0-1770 GCF_000164805.1 Carlito syrichta
CCCGATCCCTGAGCATGGGATATTTTTCCCTTGTTCATGTCGGCTTTGATTTCTTTGAGCAGTGTTTTGTAATTTTCATTGTAAAGGTCTTTCACGTCTCTGGTCAGGAAGATGCCAAGGTATTTCATTTTTTTTGTGGCTATTGTGAATGGAACTGTGTTTTTTATTTGGGTTTCTGTTTGTTTATTATTGGTGTAGAGAAATGCGATTGTCTTTTGTACATTTATTTTGTATCCTGAGACTTTGCCAAAGGCTTTTATCAATGTAAGGAGACCTTTGACAGATTCTCTTGGGTTTTCAAGGTACACCATCATGTCATCTGCATAGAGAGATAACTTGACTTCCTCTTTTCCTATTTGAATACCTCTGATTGCCTCCTCTTCTCTGATTGCTTTAGCCAGGACTTCCAATACTATGTTGAACAGGAGGGGAGAGAGTGGGCATCCTTGTCTAGTTCCAGTTTTCAGGGGAATTGGTTCCAATTTTTGTCCATTTAGGAGTATGCTGGCTGTGGGTTTCTCGTAGATGGCTTTTACTATTTTGAGGTATGTTCCCCGTATGCCTAGATGTTCAAGGGTTTTTATCAAGAAGGGGTGCTGGATTTTATCAAAAGCTTTTTCTGCATCTAGTGATATGATCATGTGGTTTTTGTTTTGACATCTGTTGATGTATTTAATTACATTTATGGTTTTACGAATATTGAACCAGCCTTGCATGCCAGGAATGAAGCCTACTTGGTCATGATGGATGATTTTTGAGATGTATTGCTGAATCCGGTTTGCTAGGATCTTGTTGAAATTTTAGCATCTATGTTCATCAAAGATATTGGCCTGTAGTTCTCTTTCTTTGTTGGATCTTTACCTGGCTTGGGTATCAATGTGATGTTGGCTTCGTAAAATGATTTGGGGAGAGTTCCATCTTTTTCAATCGCCTGGAATACCTTCAGTAGGATTGGTATCAGCTCCTCCTTAAATGTCTTGTAGAATTCTGCTGGAAAGCCATCTGGACCAGGGCTTTTTTTTGTAGGAAGTTTTCTTATTACGTGGTCGATTTCCTTGATTGTTATTGGTTTATTTAGGGTCTCAATTTCTTCTTGTTCCAACCTAGGTAGGTTGTGTGATGTCAGAAAGTGTTCCATTTCCTTCTGGTTTTCAAGTTTGTTTCCATACAAGTGTACGTAGTAGTCTCTAATGATCTTTTGTATTTCTTCAGGGTCAGATGTGACTTCATCTTTTGTGTTTCTGATTATGCTTATTTGGTTTTTTTCTCGTTTTTTCTTGGTCAGTCTAGCTAGGGGACCATCAATCTTGTTTACCCTTTCGAAGATCCAGCTTTTTGTTTCATTGATTTTTTGTATTATCTTTTTGTCTTCTATGTCCTGGATTTGGGCTTTTATTTTGGTGATCTGGATTCTTCTGCTGAAATTAGGGTTTTTGTGGTCTTGCTTTTCCAGCTTCTTTAGGTGGCTTGTTAGGTTGTCAATTTCTGTACCTTCCATTTTCCTCATGTGTGTTTGTAGGGATATAAATTCCCCTCTTATTACAGCTTTTAAGGCATCCCAGAGATTTTGGTAAGATGTTTCTTTATTTTCATTTGTTTCCAGGTATCTTTTGATCTCTATTTTGATGTCATCATTGACCCAGGAGTTATTTAGCATCATGCTGTTTATTGTCCATGTCTTTGTGGGTTTTGGGGGGACTTTGTTGGTGTCAATGTTTATTTTTATTCCACTGTGGTCCGAGAAGGTGCATGGTAGAATTTCAGTCCTTT
>NW_007256768.1:2231-22732 GCF_000164805.1 Carlito syrichta
TCCTCCTTTCTTTTGTGTTCCATTCACCTGAAAATTTGTTTCCCATCCTCTTACTTTGAGTCTGTGGATGTCCTTTCTAGTGAGGTGAGTCTCTTGAAGGCAATAGATTGTTGCCTGATGATATTTTATCCATTTTGTCAATCTATGTCTTTTCAGTGGTGCGTTTAGTCCATTCACATTCAGACTAATTATTGAAATGTGAGAGTTCATCCCTATCATGGAGTTCTTATTGAGTTATTGTTCTTCCACTTGGTTTTTTCCTTTTTTTTTTTTTTTCTTTTTTTTTTTTTTTGTCTTTCTTTTGCTTTTGGGGTTGGTTCGTGTATATTTTATTCTTTTCCCTGTACTCTTGTGAAGAACGTTGTTCTTTTTTCCTTTTCTTCTGTGTTTAGTACTTTCTTAAGTGTTTCATGTAGAGATGGTTTTGTGGCTGCATAAGTTCTTAGGGATTGGATATCTGGGAAAGATTTTAATTCTCCCTCACTGATGAAGCTTAGCTTGGCTGGGTAGGTTATTCTTGGTTGAAATTGTTTATCCTTTAGGACTTTGAAGATAGGGCTCCAAGCTCTCCTAGCCTGCAGGGTTTCTGCAGATAAATCTGCTGCTATTCTGATTGGTCTTCCATGGTGGGTGATCTGGCCTTTTTCTCTTGCTGCCTTTAGGATTTTTTCTTTTGTGCCTACTTTATTTAGGCGAATTATTATGTGTCTAGGAGTTGGTCTTCTCATTTGTTGTCTTGCGGGGGTTCTCTGAATCTCTTGTGTTTGAATTTTTGTATCACTGATTAGATGAGGGAAATTTTCTTGAATGATCTCGTGGAAAGTTTGTTCCAATGTGGTCTCTGTTTCTCTTTCTACCTCAGGGAGTCCGATTATTCTTAGGTTAGGCCTCTTGAGGTAGTCACTCATCTCTTGAAGGTTTTGTTCTGTCTTTTTTAGCTTATTTTCTGTGTTTTTAAGAGTTTGGGTTATTTCTATATTTTGGTCCTCAAGCTCTGAGATTCTTTCTTCTGCTTGGGTAATTCTGCTTTCCATGCTTATCAATTTGTTATTTATTTCATTCACAGTATTCTTTATTACTGTTATCTCAGATATCAGCTCCTTCCTAGTTTCTTCTTGTGTCTCCTCAATTCTTTTTAGTCTCTCCATTATTGTTTTGATATCTACATTTGCATTTTGAGACCCTTCATTCTGGGGACTTTTCATTGTTTGTATTCCAAAGTCAATTTTCTCAGTGTCTGCTCTCCCATGCGTCTGGGAGAGACCCATACTCTTCTTTTGGTTTTTTTCATTTCTGTAGATTTTTCTCCCTTTACCCCTTTCCCTCCCCCTCTTCAATTCTGTTTTTGAGGGAAGGTGGGGTTGCTTTTATTTCTCTTCTGCAATGACCTGTTCTTCCTTATGAGGGTCTTCTGGTTTTGTTCACTTTTCCCTCTGCTTTACAGTCTGTCTATTCAGCAGTTTGCAGTCTTGGTCCCAACTATCAGGTGAGAGAGAGACACAGGGCTGGGAAGAAGTGAAAAAAGACAGGTAAGAAAGATTCCCTAAAGAATACTGATAGGTTCAGAGAATCTCACCAGTTCACCTATGCCGTCGCCATCTTGCCCCATCTCCCCTGGTTTGAATTTTAAAAGGCAAGCACAATCTATCTAATTCTCATTAAAAAAAAAAAAAAAAAAAGCAAGTAATGTTTTATGGCCCAATGTGTTTCACTTCAGGATGAAGAGAGAGGCAAAACTCTCAGTCTGGCCTGACTGAAACTATAGTACTTTAAATATAAGGAGGAAGTTATGCAAATGGCAATATAGTTCAACAGCCTTTGCAAGTCTCCAAAATCAGATAACTTATATAGCTTTTGACATTGCTTTTTCATCTTAAAATATCATATCATATATCTATAAATTTTCCAACTCAACATCTCAAACATATATATATAAATATATAAAACTGCATTCCAGCAATCCTTACGCCTCAGCCTTCCGAGTAGCTGGAACTACAGGCGCGCACTACCACGCCCGGCTAATTCTTTTTTATTTATTGTAGAGATGAGATATTGCCATGTTGCCAGGCGGGTCTCCAACCCGCGTGCTCAGGCAATCCACTTACCTCAGCCTCCTAAAGGTGCGGGATTACAGACTGAGCCACCGAGCCTGGCTCAAACATATTTTTAAATAGCATTTTGATTTTTTTTGTGATGTCATATAGGCATACAGAGTTACTTGGTTTTCAGATAGTTATATGCCTCAGAGGATGACTCCCTATTTTCATGGAGGTTCAGTTGTGTGGTGTAAAAGATATGAATCACACTCAGTATTATAAATTATTAACAGAACCTTGGCTTAATTATTTCAAGACTCTTAACGTTTCTGGAATTTATACTTCTCATTTGTAAAATAAGAAAATGGGGCTATGTTATCTTTAAAGTTTCTAATTTTTTTAACATAATTAGGACAAGAGTAAGAAATGCTATTCTTCTTCAGCTCTGGGGATTCAAGGTTATATTGCAGACTTTTAAAGCAGGATAATGTAAAACTGTCTTGGTTCCATGCAAAATGTTTAATTACTTAACCACTAATGAGGTTATTGTAAGGTGACATTCCTGTAACTTAAGAAATTCTCTGACAATGGACCCATGATAGTGAAAAGAACTCCAACGTATTTTGTAGTATTTGAATAGGTCGAAAACTAAAGGATTTATATTTAAATTTTTGTTTTTTGTGTGTTTGTTTTGTTGATGCAATGATCATGTACTTAAGGAAATATAGACAGAACAGGAGAAAACCCCAATCAGGTTCTTTTAAAAATAATTTAAAGGCTATCTTCTGCATGTGGTCAGCCAGTTTTCCCAGCACAATTTACTGAATAGGTTCTCCTCTCGCCAGTGGTTGTTATTGGAGGCTTTGTCAAAGATGAGTTAGTTGAAGAATCGAGGCTTTGTTTCTGGAATCTCTATCCTGTTCCATTGATATATGTGCCTGTTCTTCTACCAATACCAGGCTGTTTTGATTACTGTAGCCTTATAGTAAAGTTTGAAGTCTGCAAGTGTGATACCTCCTGCTTTGTTTCTTTGGCTAAGGATTATTTTGGCTATTCATGATCACTTACGTTTCCATATGAATTTCTGTATTGTCATTTCCAGGTCTGAGAAGAATGATGTTGGTAACTTAATGGGTATTGCGTTGAATCTGTAGACTGCCTTTCGTAGGATGGACTTTTTAGCAATGTTGATTCTTCCTGTCCATGAGCATGAAATATTTTTCCGTTTGTTTGTGTTTTCTCGGATTTCGTTGAGCAGTGTTTTGTGGTTCTCATTGTAAAGGTCTTTGAGGGAGGGACATACCTCATTAACAAAGGTACCTGCATAATCAACGTTTGTATACCTAACCCTGAATTGAAACCCACATCTTTATTATAAATAAATAAATAAATAATTGAAAAAATAATAATAATTTAAAGGCTATCACAGAGAACTATTTTGGTGCTGTGTGGCCCCAGAGAGAAAATCTAGAACCTAGTGGAAGGTTTTATAGGATTTTATAGGAAGGCAGTATGAGTAAGACATCCCAACAGCTGCAGGTACGAGACTTGGAGGTGATGATTTTGCTGTTGTTGGTGCTCAGGCAAAGTCTGGGGGACAAGGCACGAGTTTCTCAGACATTGATGGTGATAGCACTTTGCATCTATGCTCCTGAGAGACTTTAGAGTTAAATTTTTGTAACGTCACTATCTTGTGTTGTTGAAAAAATAATGCTGGTCCTATAGAATAAATTAAAAAGTATTTCCCTTAAGTCTACTTTCTGAAAGAAATTACATAAAATTCACATCATTTCTAACTTAAATGTTTAGCAAGATTCACCAGTGAAACATCTGGGACTAGGGTTTTTAAACATATATATATAAATTACTAATTTAATTTTAATAGATGCAGGCATATTCAGTTTACCTATTTATCCCTATGTGAGTTTTTGTATTTTGTGCCTTCAAGTAAACTTGAAGTATTATAGTATGATTCAGACCATTTTGTTAATATCTTTTTAATGTCTGTAAAGTCTCTGGTAATAACCCTTCTTTCATTCCTGATATCAGTAATTTGTTTTTTGGTTTGTCAATTTTCCTAGAGGTTTATCTAGTCTATTAATCTTATTACAGAACCAACTCTTTGTTTTACTGATTTTTTTCTCTACTGTATTGTCTGTTTTCAATTTTTATTCATTTCTACTCTTATCTTTATTACTTCCTTTCCTTTATTTACTCCTGGTTTAATTAATTTTTCCTTGTTTCTAAAGGTAGACACTTAGGATATTGATTTAAGACTTTCCTCATTTCTAATGTAAGCATTTAGTGCTATAAATTTTTTAGTCAGTACTGTTTTAGCTGCATCCCAAGGTTTGCTTTGCTGTGACCCTGTCATTATTCAGCCCCATGTGTTTTTTTTTTTTTAATTTTCCTTTGATTTTTTGGGCCCATGTGTTGTTTATAAGTGTGCTGTTCAATGTTCATGTATTTAGAGGTTTCCCTGTCTTTTTGCTATTAATTTCCAGTTTGATTTTTATCATGGCAAGAAAACATATTCTGTGGAATTTTAATCATTTTAAATGTCTTGAGGTATTTTTGTTTTTTTAATCTTGCAGCCTCTAGGAAAATTGCGTTTTTCTTGTTGAGTGGAGGGTTTGTAAGCCAATTAAATCCTGTTGGTTGTGCTGTTGAGATCGTCTATATTCTTGTTGGTTTTCTGTCTAATGGTTCTATCAATTGTTGAAAGAAAAGCTTTTACTCTTTCAGCTGCACTTGTGAAATTATCTATTTCTTGTTTTATTTCTGTCAGTTTTTAAAGATATATTGAGGTTCTTTGTTGTTGTTGTTGTTGTTGTTGTTTTGAAAGCGGGATTTACTGAGAAGACAGAAAAGCTCCCATAGTGGGAGGGGATCCAAGAAAGTTGCCACAATGAGACTCTTAGACAGTTGGTGTTTATTCATTTAGGATCATTATGTCTTTTAGTAAATTTACTCTTTTTTCATATATAATGTTCCTGTTTGTCACAGAAATTTTCTTTGCTCCAAAGTCTACTTTACCAGACATTAATATAGCCCTTCAAGCTCTTTTTGGTTAATATTTGCATGACATTTTTTAAAAATTTTGTTTCTTGTACTTTCCAACTACCTCTACTGTTGAAGTTGAAGAGAGTTTAAGTAGCCTATGGGTGAGTTGTGTATGTTTGTATGCATGTTTAATCTATTCTTTCTATTGATTAGTATATTTAGACTATTTATATTTAAGGCAGTTTTTGATATAGTAATGTCTAAGTCTATCATTTTATTATTTTTTTCTATTTGTTTTATTATTTTCACTCTTATATTTCTCTTTTCTTGCTTTCCTTTGAATGACTTAATATTTTCAGGATTTCATCTTGATTTATTTGTAATGCTTTAAGTGCCTCTCTTTGCATAGTCATTATAGTGATTACTCTGAATGTCACAGTAAACTTATGTATTCTATACTATTTCACAGATATCAGTATTTTATCACTTTTAGTAAAGTGTGGACACCTCACTTCTATGCAGGTATCTTTGTCTTTCTTATTTAAAATATTATTATTTTGGGAATTGAATGATGTAATAATTTTTGCTTGAATAATTACATTTGATTGGCAAAATTCATGATAAAAGGGATTGTATGTACAGTCAGGCATTACTTAATGACAGGAATACATTCTAAGAAATGTGTCATTAGATGATTTTGTTGTGTAAATATCATAGAGTGTACTTACAAAAACCTAGAAGGCATAGCCTGACACACACCTAAGCTATATGGTATAGTCTATAGCTTCCAGACTATAAACTTGTATAATGTGTTACTGTACTGAACACTGCAGGCAATTTTAACACAATTGTAAGTATCTGTTGGGAGCCGGCCATGGAGGCCTGCCTGAGCATTAGGGATCCAGGCAGGCTGTGGACCCTGAGACCGCTAGGATGAGTTCAGAAGCTGAAGGCCCATTGCCTCTTCCCTTCTTTGCTGTTTTGGCACGTTTCACTGGTAGGGACTTTGATGATCTAAGCATGAAGTTTTGAGAATACGACAGGCATGGCTTACTTTAGAAGTCCATTGTTCCCATTTATCGCAGACTGCAGTTTCGGCTTTAAACGTAACATAATTCAAACTCTGGTCACATTTGGGAGCCTTTATTACAGTACAAGCTTCTTTAAAGATTTAATAGTATATTTGTAGAATTAGTATATACATACAAAGTGCTGTTTCAACCTTAATAATGCAGATAAATATCTACAGCTACTAGAAACGACCCAGCGCAAGCTTTGGGCTGGACCACATTCCCAAAGGCCCAGCACGAGCTTTGGGCTAGGACACATTCCTTAGGAATTGATTTGGGCTATAATTAAGAGTTTCTATAGTGTAGGTAGAATTAGCATAAAATAGAGAGGAACTGGGATTTAGGTTGGTTATTAGGTGTTGCGTATGCATGGGTTTTAAAAGTTATTGATTATTAGAATATTATGATATTAGAATTGTTGTACTGCTTTTGAGAAATATTAACCAAGCATGAGGAACAGTGAGATAGTTTTGGGATCCTCATTCCTCATGCTTGGGGAAATACCTGGTGGGTGGGGTACGTCCCTCATCCACCTGGTTCTATGTTCATGTAAATATCTTGTGATTTAATTGGGATTGCCCTTCCTCTTACTCCAGGAAACACTTGGTGGGTGAGGGATGCCCCTCATTCACCTGGCTTTGTGTCCATGTAAAGGTTTTGCGATTCAATTGAGATTGTTCTTCCTCATGCCTGAGAAAACACCTGGTGGGTGGGGGGCCGCCCCTCCTGCACCTGGTTTGTGTTCACGTGGAAGACTTGTAAGACTGCCTGTGTAAAATTTGGGATAAATACAAGCTGTAAACCCCCAATAAACGGCTTCTGGTCAATCCGTTGAACAGATGACCACTTTCTTTCTTTCTCTTTATATCTATCCCTCCTTCTTTCTTTCTTTTAATATCTATCCTTATAGAAATGCCGATGCCATCACACCTTCCAAGGGACCTCCTAAATCTTTTTTTAGGGTCTGGTCCCCCAAAAGTATCTGTGTATCTAAACATAGAAAAGGTACAGAACAAACACACTAAAAAGATAAAAATTATTACACCTGTATAGGGCACTTAATATGAATCAAACTTGCGGGACTGGAAGTTACTCTGGGTGAGTCAATGAGCAAGTAGTGATTGAATGTGAAGGCCGAGGACATTACAGTATACTACTCTAGACTTTATAAACATTGTACACTTAGGCTACCTTAAAAAAGTAACTGTGCTACAATGTCACTAGGTGATAGAAGTTCTTAGTTCTATTATAATCTTTTTAGACTGCTCTCATTTAAGCAATCCATCATTGGCAGAAATATCATATGTGGCACGCAGCTGTACCTATATTTTGCTTTTTCCATTGATCCATGTTCCTTCCTAATGCTCCCAGTTTCCTTATTTTATCTTTTTTTTTTCCCTTTTGAAAGAAACTTCTTTGGGCAATCCTTAAGAATAGGTCTGTTAACAATGGATTCTCTTAGTTGCTCCATATCTGAGATTGTTTTCATTTCCTTGCATTCCTGAAGAATACTTTTGCTGGATACAGAAGTACAGTTGCTTCTGTTTGAGCCGTCAAAGGCTATTATGTCACATCCTCCTCTCTACTTTAGTTTCAATGAGAAATCGAATGGAATTTGAATTGGTGTTCCCTTGTAAGTAATATGTTGGTCCTCCTTGGCTACTTAAAAGAATTTTTTTTCCTTTAGTTTTACAACTTCAATTACGATATGCATTGGCATCTATTTTTGAGGGTTTGTTCAACTTCTTGGAATTTTAAGTTTGTATATTGTGCAAATCTTGACAAGTCTTTAGTCATTGATCATCCCTCACCTTACTATTTTTTTCCACCTCATTTTCTCTCTTTTGTTAAGATTGGGTGAATTCTGATCTTCCTATCTTCAATTTTATTTATTTTATCTTTCTTTTATCTCCACTCTACTATTGATCTCATTCAGTGCTTTTTTTCTGTTATAATATTTCCCAGTTTTATAATTTAATCACGTTTTCTTTTATTACTCTATTTCCTTGCTGAAATTCTATCTGTCTCTCAACATTTATTTCTAATATATTGTAACAGAATTTTTGATAGCTGCTTTGAAACCCTTGTCAAGTAGTTCCAACAATTAATTTATGTTAGTATTGGCACTCCTCAAACCCACAATTTCAGCATCATTGCTGAGGCTTGTTTAGAATAATTTTTAGTACTAAACATAACACCTAAAGTCAGTAGGCAGTAGACCACTGCATATTTAGCTGAAGGATAGTATAAAAGTTGAATGGTGTAAGTCCAAAAAAAATCTTCTTAAGATTGAAAGTCATTTTAAAAAACCATAACCTGCTGGATGAAATGAATAATCTACAGGGGAAACTGTTGCTCTACCCTCAAAAATATAAAGAAATAGTTTACACTTATTCTCTTGAGGAAAATAAAAGAATGAGCAACCATCAGAGATTGACAGAGTAAATAGTCTTGAATGAAAATCAGTGAACAAATTTTGAAATCATTTCCTAGTGAGTCACCAGATACAGAAGAATAATGACTGCATGCATAAGGACGATCAAATAGTAAAGAAAATGCATGAAAGATTTAGTGACTTGCAAGGGAGGATATGAAACAGGCTGAAGCCCACAATTATTTTTAAGGGGAAATGGGAGGAAAATTAGCAAGGAATCTAAAAATAGGAGTGGAGTTCACAGCTTTTTTGTTAGACCTTATCAGTGCAAAGCGTGGTCTGGCCAACAAGATGTAAAACATCACGTTTAACTGGTCACCAACAACTCTGGTAAACACCATCTATGGACAGGTGAGAGAATCAGCATTATGTCTGGGCAAGAACAAGGCAGAATATGCCCAACAATGTCTAAGACAGTGAAGTCCTGATCGTATAGCACCCGAGTAACTCTGGCTGCTGGAGTTTGGTACAAGCAAACTCTGGTAACATCCATCTCTGGGATTGGACCCTACACACACTGGGTCCAATACTGGGCCACCTTTTGCATTTGCTTTCAGTTTCCTTCTGTCTGACATTTCCTCAGCAGTAATATTAATCATTATATCTCAAAAATTAGACCAAAATATCATGTGCCCATTTTGTCTAACTTGAGGAATAAACTGTGTTGTTGCTGAGATGGGATCTCTCTAGTCTCAAACTTGCAGTCTCAAGTGATCCTCCCCCCTCCCTTGGCCTCCCAAGGTTCTGGGATTACAGGCATGAGCCACTGTACCTGGTCAGGAAAAAACATTCTGAGGGCTCTTCATTGCTATATGTATATAGCAATATATATATATTGGTGGGGATACTAGGGCAAATATCTTGCTTTTTAAAAATTTGTATTATAAAGATGTGGGGTACATTTCAGGGCTCGGTATATAAACATTGATCATGCAGGTGCCCTTGTTTATGAGGTTTGCCCATCCCTCCCTTAGCAGTTTATGAGGTTTGCCCATCCCTCCCTTAGCAGTTTCCCTTACCTGCTAATACCACTCCCCGTCCCCTGATAGTTTCTCAACTACTGCCAATCGCTTTCTTATAGCATTATAATTGTTCAAGGTCCATTTTTATGATTAAAAACATATGGAATTCTGTTCTTTGTTTCTGTGATAAATCACTGAGTATGATCGACTCCAGATCCATCCAAGTTGCTGCAAAGTCCAAATATTTGTCCTTCTTTATGACTGCATAATATTCCATCGTGTATATGTACCACATTTTTTTTAATCCAGTACATCTTCAATGGGCAACAAAGTTGGTTCCATGCTTTTGCTATTGTGAATAGAGCTGCAATGAACATACGTGTGCAGGTATCTTTTTTGTAGAATGATTTGAGTTTTTCCAGGTATATTCCCAATAGGGGAATTGCTGGGTCATATGGAAGGTCAATTTCTAGTTCTTTCAGGAATCGCCTCTGTCTTCCAAAGAGGTTGTACCAGTTTGCATTCCCACCAGCAGTGTAGAAGCATTTCTTTTTCTCCACATCCTCGCCAGCATTTGTTGCTGTTTGTTTTTTTAGTGATGGCCATTCTTACCAGGGTTAGTTGGTTTTGATTTGCATTTCTCTGATGATGAGAGAGGCTGAGCACTTTTTCATGTGTCTGTTGGCTGCCCGTATATCTTCTTTTGAGAAGTGTCTATTCAGTCTTTTGCCCACTTTTTAAAAGGGCTGTGTGTTTTTTTCCTTTTGGCGAGTTTGAGTTCCTTGTAGATTCTAGATGTTAGGCCTTTGCCTGATAAAGTTGGCAAATATATTTTCCCATTCAGTGGGCTGTCTCCCTGCTCTCTTGATGGTTTCTTTCACTTTGCAGAAGCTCATTGACTTGATAAGTTTTATTTCTTAAGGTATTGGCCTTTAGGGTTCTGAACAGGAATTGGTTCCCAGTTCCAATTTTCATAAGGATGTCTCATGTGTTTTCTAAGATTCTTATAGTTTGAGGTTTTACATTCAGGTCTTTGATCCATTTAGAGTTAATTTTTGTGTATGGTGATAGGTAGGGGTCCTGTTTCAATCTTTCGCATATGGTCAGCCAGTTTTACCAGCACCATTTAACTGAATAGGTTCTCCTCTTCCCAGTGGTTGTTGTTGGAGGCTTTGTCAAAGATGAGTATGAAATAAGCATGCACCCTCTTTGTCTAACTTGAGGAATAAACTGTGTTGTTGTTGGGATGGGATCTCTCTGGTCTCAAACTTGTAGTCTCAAGTGATTCTCCCCTATTCCTTGCTCCCAAGGTTCTGGGATTACCGGCATAAGCCACTGTGCCTGGTCAGGAATAAACATTCTGAGGGCACTTCATTGCAATATATTTTTCTAAGTTCCTTAAATGTTCTCCATTTAGTTTCAGCAGGGCATTTTCTAACCGGATTTATGCTGAACAAGGAGAATAAACACCAACAGAAGCTTTGCCAACCTACCAACATTTTACAAAAGAGCTGCAGAAAAGCTAGGAGACGTAGAAAGAAGCGTTATATGACTGAGTCCTACAGTTAAAGTGGCAGTTCTTTTCTACTCATGTGTTCTGGAGCCAGCCCATCAACGGGCAGTGCTGCATGCGGACTTCTTCCTTACGCAGATGGACAACTGACCTTCAGACTCACACGTCCAGACTCCTGCTTGACCACTCGCTGGGTGGCCAGTGGACAACTACAGCTCCAAACTGAAAAGTTGTAAAATGAAAAACATCATCTTCCCTCCCAGATCTGTCCCTCCCTCTCTGTTCTGTGATTTCTTGGATGCTGTATGTCTATTTGTTATCCATTCATCACAGGGCCACATGATCCTTGAAGGTGTTTACTTCTCTCCCGCAAGTCCACTTGCCTAGAACTCACTTCTCGCATGCAGACAGGCTGGTTCAAGGCTGTGCTTCTCCTCACCTTCTTATCTAATTCACATACCAAGCCAATATTGCCCCTGCCCTAAATCATCTCAGTGCCAGGTACCTGGCCTCCAGAGACCATCTGAAGAGTCCCAAACCATCGGGAACTATTCAAACTAGCCAATTCTAGGGTGTCTACGCTTCCCTATCTTTAATTCTTCACGGAAACCCTAACACAGCCTTTGCCCAGTGCCGCCTTCTTGCTGCCATCTTCTACCTTCTGATCGTCCTCAGGCTCCCTGGGTAGCCCTGGGTGGTGTGATGTGCCTTCTTCTCTCAGGAAATGTAAGTTATAAGTCTTCTTTCAATGACATTGACCTCTGTGTGTGATCACTCAGACACCTCCATAAATTAAAATCCTGTGGGTCCAAATGAGATCCTCTCCCCATTTGTCATCTCAGGATGAGATTGAGGATAAGGCATATTTGCCCTGGGGAATTTATATTAGCCTTACCAGTTACTTCCTTTGTGAATCTGGCTTAAACTCCATCTAACGACCCCAGTGTCTCCATCTATAAGTGGAGATGATAATATCCTCCCCACAGGGCCTGGTCTGAAAGAGATTCTCACATTCAGACACAGAGGATTTCAGTCCCAACATCCCATGAGGTCAAAGGAAATGGCATCTGGCTTATTGCCACTGCAACTCGGCATTATTGTCATTGCTCCGTACCTATTAAATAGATAAATAATTACATTTTAAAAATAGGTGCCAGCATAGCCACCCAAATTCTCCTCACCAACAGGATGTGAACGAGATCTGTCACTCAATTTTGGTTTCTGGCTTATCCTCTGTGGATTCTTACTAATTGTGATTATTGGTAGTGTTTAATGACATCTGCCACTTAGCTCATCAAAACAGCAGTGATGTATGAGAAGGGACACCAGACTCAGGCACAAGGTCTAATGCAGTGTTTCTCATCCTGGAAGATGCATCAAAGTACATGTGCCTCCCTCTTCTCTATCTCTGCACCCTCTCTCCTCTCTGCAGACATAGGTGAGGGCAAAAAGCGCCACACTGGCTGCAGTGGAATTCTTTGTCAAATGGTGCCTGTAGAATGTATGTTGTGAGCTAAATATGGAGGTCATTGAAATCTATGCAAGTGTGTATGATAAAGCCTGTGCTTTCTGTGACTGGAGAGCTGGGTGTTTAGCGACATGCAGGTGATAGAGATCGTTTCTGCTGGGTCAGAGTCAGGGTCTCGTGCCATCTCTGTTGTTTCCACAACTCCACCAGGGTTCCCCAGAAAGACCACAATAAAAAATCAGTCTTACTGGAGGATTCTCTGTCTGAAAGAAAGAACTGGAAGGCAATGTGTCCACCCATGGCATGTGGAAAAATCTCTTGTTTGCACAAGAACCTACTCTACCACAGTGGGCATCTAGACACTTTTAAACCTGGAAACGTTGAGGCTTGTCAAAATCTCCTTTCTACAGAAGTTCTGTTTGGTTTTGTTTCCTAGTAAGTCAAGATCAAGGTGACTTCATGTTAGCATCTGTGACTTTCTGGAATCCCATCCTCCCCACTCACATATCATTTTAGAGAATTGGTTCCCGAAGGTCTGAATGACATGGTTAACCCACATACCAAGTGAAAAACAAAGCAATTCCAAAAAGGTTTTACTTAACCAATTGCCCATCCTCTTTATCTTTTTCTTGTAAATATTGCTTGATTCTTCTTAAATTCTCAAAGTGTATTTCATTGCAAAGAACATTCAACTGGACTCAGATTATTTGTACACAATTTTGTATGGTTTCCATGGAAAAAGTGAATAAAACTGTGCTGGAATAACTGTGGTTTTAGGGAGTAAATGTCAAATATGTCCTTGTGAATTTACATGGAAAATTTGTCTTTGTTCTTTCCTATTAAAGAAAGCTTTATTTTTCTACACCTGGTACTAGACCTGAAAAACTAATATCTACCCAGTTAATCTCAAAGGAATTATGTACTTAAATTGACTATGCCGATTTTGTATGATAAGAAATGAGTAAGAGTAGCACATGATAGACTGTCAGAGTTGGAGAGAAAATTATGGCCTCCTATTTACCTTGTATTCTTAGCATAAGAAAACAGGGGAGCCTGTCTTGCCCGAGGACTCCGCTGCACTAAGTTCCTTTGCAACTTCATCCCATTTGGACTCTTCTCTGCTGTAAGTTTCCCAGACTCCCCTCAAAAACTACTCCTTCACGGTCTTTGCATTTGCTTTTGTCTTCTCCTAAATCACGTTTAGTTCTTCCTCCCTGAGTTCTGCTCAGATGTCAACTTAATAATAAGGACAGGCCGGGCTTGGTGGCTCAGCCTATAATTCCAGCACTTTGGGAGGCCGAGACGAGTGGATTTTCTGAGTCCCTGGGTTCGAGACCAGCCCGGGCAAGTTGACAAGACCTCATCTCTAAATAAATAAAAAATTAGCCAGGTTTGGTAATGCGCACCTGTAGTTACAGCTACTTGGAAGGCTGAGGCGGATGGATCGCCACAGCCCAGCAGGCGGAGGCTGCGGTGGCCAAGAGCATACCACTGCACTCCAGCCTGGGTGACAGAGTGAAACTCCAACTCAAAAATGAAATGAAATGAAATGAAATGAAATAAAATAAAACAAAATAAAATAAAATTCTAGCCACCCTGAATAAAATAGTCACCCATCCCGGACTCAGCACTCCCTACACATTGAACCTGTTTTCCTTTTGGCAAAGCCTTAGCCATCATCCGAAAAAAATTATAAATACACACACACACACACACACACACACACACATGCATACACACACACACATACATATGCATATATATTTCTATTTTTAAAAGATATTGTCTGCCTCTGTTCCTTGCTGTATCTCTATAGCCAAGAATAGTTCAAGCACACTGTAGGCATTTAGTAAATGCCCTTTGAATGACTAAATAAGTGAATTTGATAGAGTTCTGTGTCTTCCAAACCCTAAGATAGTCATAGTTCCTCTGAAAGGGCTAAAGGCTGCCCAGATAATATGAATTAATCAAATGAAGAAATTTTATATCTTTGAAGGCAGCAACTTTTGTGTTTTATCCCCTTGATCACTAAATAAATCTGTCTCAAAGAAAGAATCAAATCCCACTAGGCAGAAAATGCTGGTTAAACCAATCAGAATCATCCTCTTGGAAAATGATATATTAAAATAGACTCTTCCAGCAACCCAAGTTGAAAACTCTGTTTTATGTGTTTTTACCACACTAAGTCACTACCCAGTGGTGCACTGCAGTTCTTTGGGGCATAAATAAAAAAAGAGCAAAGTAGGAACCATACACTATGCAGGAACCACTAGGGAAACGACTCTCTTTTCAATTGAACTACAAGAAAGACTCATCTAGTCCTCATCTCTATTTTCAACCCAACAATACATTAAATCATGTTCGAAGTCAATTTCATTTCTACAGACCAGTCAAAAAGATCTCCCTAAATGCCAGTTAGCTACAGCCCTTCCTGTCTCATGAGAACACTTCTGGCAGTATCCATTGCCTTCCTGAGTGACTTCCAAATGACCTTCACCAGCATTCGCACACTGAAGCCAGTAAGAGCACACAGACATGGAAACTGAAACACAACTTCCAAAGCAGAGCTCACAGGCTTACTATTTCCAAAGTACTCTGATATTTTCTACTACCGTCTATTTTACTCTAATGTATGGTTTTTTTCATCTTAAGTCTTGGTTATGGCATACTAACTTATTTCCCTGACTCATCCATGGGACACTGCAAGCAATTGAAAGAAAAACAATTATGGGGCATAAGAAAAAATAAAAGAAAAATGCTGGTCAATAGAGTAAGGTCAAACCTCGTGGTAGAGCAGTTGATGAGCTTTCTCAAGTTGACCAAAGATGCCTTTCCTCTATGTAAACTTTCCTAACCATGCAGTCCATTATTTCCCAGGTGCAGCCTGGTCTTCTGTCCATCAGGCCATTCTTGGTGTGTCCTTGCCCTTGGGTGCCTGTTTTCATCTAGCTAGTGGTGGCTGCCCAGCCTCAAGATCTGGCTGTGTGTATGCCCCTGGGACACTGTCTCCACACAGGGTTAAATGAACTCTCTCGTGTCCCATGTGGATTATGTCCATGAGTTGGAAGCACTTTCTATATACCGCAACCCTTACTCCAATTTCTCCTTCAGACCTGGAAGCTTGCAGTTTTTTTCTTGCAGCATAATTACCATAGCTAACTCAGAGTTAGGCTTTCATTAACAGTAGTTATCATTATTTCTTTGCACATTATGATTGCTATGGGACTGGGCAAGAAATTCTGAAAATGACCCTGTGATGTCTCATGACTCCGTTCCTTAGGTGGACCCTGGCTTCAGTCAAGGGTGTTGGTGATTTTATAATCACATGTAACAAGCCAAGTTCATTATGTTCAGGTAGCAATGGAGAAAATCCTTTCCAAAAAAAAGTTTTTTTGTTTTGTTTTTGTTTTGACTTGTTTGTTTCTTTTTCAGCTGCTGCCTTTTTTCCTATAGGATAGGCACTTAAAGTTTTCAGAGTGTTGATAGTTAGCCCTCCAACATCAAGGCCCTATTTTCCTGATCAGTTACTCCCTTCAGGTACTCAGTGTTCTACAAGCAATCCACCTTTCCCCAGGGACCCATTTTCATTCCTTTACATGTACTGTAGCATCCATATCATATGTACATCCCCATTTTCTGTTTTAATGGCCAACTCTTATGCACATTTGAGGTTCAGAACAATGATCATTTCCTCTCCTTATAGGCTGGGGTGACTGCAATGAATAAGATATGGTCTGTCGAGTGTAGGAACTCCCTCGTGTGACTATCTCCAGTACTGTGTCCTGAGGGTTAGATTAAAACATGAACAAATGAGTGACCATGATGGGAGGGGGGGTGTGAATGCCACACTCCACAGAGAAGGGTGAGGAGCCAGTTGACAAGGACATTCCATCAGAAGAAATTAGAGACATCAATGAAGACGTAACCAGACTTCAAAACGTCAGTAAATATCTCAACTTTGCCCTCCCCTCTGAGCTGCATCAAGACCCTGTTTAGGTGAGTCTTCTTTTCCATGGTAAAAATAAACTCAGTCTAATCTTATCTATAGCTGTGGTGGTGATATTTTGAAGATCCACCATTCAGAAAGTTGAAAAACATATTTCAAAGGTTGTGTTTTTCCCCCAGAGAGTAGAAGCAAGGACAAGAAGAATATATGCGGCTAGCACCTGCTGACCTCATGCTGTGGAACTGGAGCTGGCCTGGGACCATGAAGAGAACGCAGAATATTTCTGCCATACAGGAGCATAAAACCTTTTTGGGGAGAAAGATATACAAACAATACTTAAGGGGAAATGGCAGTCACGTGGAAGAGGGAACTCTAGCTTGTGGTGGATGAGGTGAAGGGAACTTGGGCAGACTGTTACTAGCCTCATTTGAGCAGAGGAGAAGACAAAACAGGAGAGAGATAGCAGTCATCAGGATGAAAGCAGGACTCTGCATAGCTGTTTGATCCTGTCTGTACCATCCCCTCATGTCACATGGCATGAGAGAAACAATTCATGGAGAGATAATGTGTAGTCACAGTTACATGATTTGCACTTTAAAATACAGACTCCTGCTCCTGAGAAGGAATCTCAAGGGGAACCCAGGAAACCCTGTGGAATGAGAGAAGGCACACTGGTCCCCCAGGGATCTTGACTGATGATGCTGTGAAGAGTATTCCTTCATGCAGAAGTCTTCAGGTTTCCCACACGTGTGACCTGCATTGTGGACTAATTCCAGAGATTGGTGAGGCCAAGCATTTGCAGGGAGCTTACTCCCAACCAAAGACTCAATCTTTACCAAAGTACTTGGAGAACAGAAAGCAATCCATTTAGCATAGTGTAAGGAAATTGGAACTGGCAACCAGTTTTTGATCAAAACCCTAAGTGCCCATGCCATAAGAGATAAGATAGACAAATAGGACCTCATCAATCTGAAAAACTTCTGCAAAGCCAAAGAAACCATCAAGAGAGTGGGGAGACAGCCCACAACCTGGAAAAAATATTTGCCAACTGTATGTCTGACAAGCCTAACATCTAGGATCTATAAGGAACTCAAATATGCTGAAAAGAAAAAAACAAACAGCCCCATTCCAAAGTGAGCAAAAGATATGACTAGACACTTCCCAAAAGAAGATATATGAGCAGCCAACAGATACATGAAAAAATGCTCAGCCTCACTAGTTATCAAATAAATGTAAATTAAAACCACACTGAGATACCACCTAACTCCAGTAAGGATGGCCATCATCAATAACTCAAAAAACAACAGATGCTGGAGAGGATGCGACAGAAAGGAAGCACTTCTATGCTGTTGGTGGAAGTGTAAACTAGTACAGCCTCCGTGGAAAACAATGTGGCGATTCCTAAAAGTTCTGACAGTCGACCCCGCAATCCCCTGGGAATATACTTGGAAGATCTCAAATCACTCTATGAAAAAGATACTTGTACAAATAGCAAGAATATGAAACCAACCGTGCTGCCCATCAAAAGAGGACTGGATAAAAAAATGTGGTACATATACAGGGTGGAATATTATGCAACCCTACAGAAGAACAAAATCATGAACTTTGTAGCACCTGGATGAACTTAGAGTCTATAATACTGAGTGATCTTTCACAGAAACACAGAACTGAGTATCACAAGTTCTCACTCATAAGCGGACCTTGAACAACTATCTTAATACTGTAAAAAAAGGATGGCAGTAGAGGGAAACTGCAGGGAATTGGGGGGGCGGGAGGCAGGATTTGCAGTAGTGGGAATCTGTCTCGGGATGGGAGGTACACCTCATCAACAAGGGTACCTGTATAATGAACATTTGTATACCTAACCCTGAATTGTACCCCACATCTTTAAAATAAAAAACCTAAAAACTAAAAAAAAAGAAAAGTTCATGGGACTGTCCTATAACTCTACCCCAGAATACAATTTCTTTCTTGCTGTTTTTCTTCATGCTCATCAGACCTGGGTGTAGGTTCAAGGGCAGAAATGGTCAGGATAGGAACCAGGATTGACCTGGAGTAAAAGCACAGACCAAGTAGGACCACAGTGAACTAGATTAATTGGAGGATTGTAACGAATCTTCCAGGCATGTAATGAACGGTTTTAAAGGGAATGGATGGGAAACAGAAAAAACACATTTCTACTGAATACAGAAAACAGGTTTGTAGCTTCTTTAAAAAAACTGATTGTGTTTTTATTAAATTTAGTTGTCTCTTAAATCACGTAGAATATAAAAAATGAAGTTACAAATTTTTGTTACAACAATGCTAGAACTTATAATTGCCCATACATTTACCTTTACTGATATGTTTCTTTGTTCATATGACTTGGAGTTGCAATTCTAAAATCAGCTGCATGATTAGTGTATGTGCTTTCACTTAGATGAGGGAGATCTTCCTCTCCAAGGGAAACAGCGGGCACTTTAGGAAGAGTGGGAAGCCAGATTCTTTCACTGACCAGCTTGGAGTTAATGTCTAGTGTACTTTGATTTCAATCTTTAGAAGCAATTCTATAGGGAAGGTACTGGTAATGCAACACGTCTATTCAGGAGTTTTTCAGTATCTACAATGTGTAGGAAATTGGTTGGAAAATACTCAAGAGGACGATGAAAAATATAAGGCCCAACTCCCCTTTTTCAGAGAATTTACAACTCCAATAATAACTGATAATGCATTGCATGTAAAAGGCCAAGAGTGGTACAAAATATTCCACAAAAGAGGAAAGCATGCTGAAAATTGTTAAGCATTTGTTACAGCTGTCACTTTGTGTGAGCAAGCTCATTTAATCTTTCACAACCTTAGATTATAGGTGTAATGAACATCATTTTGCAAACTAGGGTAGTCGTGTCCTAGAAATGTCAAATAAGTTACTAATGTCATCCAGCTGGTCAGTGGAAGAATCTGGCTTCCCACTCTTCCTAGAGTGCCTGCTCTTTCCCTTGGAGAGGAAGATCTCCCTCATCTAAGTGAAAGCACATACACTAATCATGCAGCTGATTTTAGAATTGCAAGATCCCAAGATTAGTGTAGGTCATGTGCTTAAGATCCTGGCCATCTAGTGGAGAGAAGTCCATGTGGGGATGAGGAGTATGGCCTACAGTAGATTTTAAAGTGGGAAAAAGTTGTGTTTGCCTGAGTGACCTGAATGATAATGGAATCAGAGAAAGAGAATGGAATTCACTGTTGGAATGCTGAGTTCCCAAGAGGTCCATCAAATACAATGACTTGGGTTTTGAGAATATCAGCTAAAATAATCAAGAACTAGTTCGTATATGGAAAGAGCATGAGTTGAAAGTAAGGCCAACTAAATTTAGTGCTGAAGCTCCACTTTTTGTTTATGTTGGCTACAGGGCACCCTGACCCAGTTTTCATCTTAAAGCATTTCTGTATGCTGGGTCAACCTGCGAGACATGTTGGTAGAACATCTTAAATGTGCAACACTCATGCTTTCTTGGAAGATGGCCAATGGATGCTGAAAACTCACTTGATCCAAGGCAGGTCATTTCATATTCTTATATAATAACTATAATGGTCACTTTTTAAATTAAATTTATTTGGAATTAAAAAATATAAATCAAAAGATGTTTGTTAGAATCTAATAAATCTCTAAGTATGTTGTTACTCTTTAGGATTTTATATGCTTTTAAAATGTACTGAAACCCCGTAATAATTTCAAGTTTTTTTCAATAAGAGGAATATGCCAAAAACAAGTCAGGAATACCTCGATGTTCTACTTCTATATTCAACACTGCATGTAGGATTAGCCTTTTAAAAGTCTAAAAGGGCCGGGTAAAAGAAAAGTACAATCTAAATATATTCTCAAGTCCATCTGCTCCAACTCTGCTAAAACCCAAAAAGTTCAACAATGATTTATGATCTAAGAATTGAAAAGTCTGCTCAGGCCGGGCTATGTGGCTCAGCCTGTAATCCCGCGCCTTTGGGAGGCTGAGGTGAGTGGATTGCCTGAGCCTGTAGGTTCGAGACCCGCCTGGGCAGGCGAGACCTCATCTCTACAATAAAATAAATAAATAAA
>NW_007256768.1:23032-62286 GCF_000164805.1 Carlito syrichta
TTTCATAAATCTACATGAGTGCTGTTAACATGAAGAAAGATTTCAACATGGGCACATAGCTCTACCTACATTCATAGTTACAACAGCACTTTCACACATATTAAGTGTCAACTCAAAGTAATCATGTAAAAGTTGTATTCCTGTCCTACTTTGTAAATTAAGAAAATGAGCCTCACCTTGGTTCACACACAAGTGACAGGGAAACTACAATTACTTGGGAAAAGAGGACATGCATGCTACTACAGTTTCTGAAAACTTTTCCAAAGTGGAAACTTCTGGGATAGGTACAGAAGACCAAATAAGTGCATTTTCTTGTAGTTAAAGTATAAGGTTCTGAAATCAGTCTGGATTCAAAAGCCAGTTGTGCTACCTTACTCTTTTTCTCTATCCTCAGTTTCCTCACCTAAAAAGTAGGAATGGCATAATGTGTTTGAAAATTTCAACATGACAATGCAGTAAAATATTATAAAGAATGACATGAGGATAAAGCACAGATGAGACAAGAAATTATTAAAGGATATTTTATCTGGTATTGGTTTTCTTTACAGAGTACAACATTATTGAAATTAATTATTATTTCTCTTGTCAAGAGTAGTATTAGAGACTAACACATAGAACAAAGAGCTGTTCAGTGGCAGAAGAAAAGAGAGGCCCCAAGTGACCAGAACTGGCAAACACGGGAGCATTAACCAGATGGCAGAATCTGGCCAATATAGTGAACTGTAAAAGATGCAGATGGTCCCAGACACAAGCAGACAACAGGACCAAGAATCATCTTCTTACTCCAGCATCCAGCCACCTTCCCAAATCTAGGTATCACTATGACTGGTCTCTCACTCAATGTTTACAGTGCATTTCTATCTCTTCAGTTCATATTAGAAAGGAATTCTAAAGGACCTTGGAAGTCAAGGCAACAGGTCATTGTGGGAGACACAGAGAAAAGAGACTTGCATATGAGAGATTAGATTAGGAAAAGAGAGTTCAAGTGAATGGAAAGAATTTGGAAGTGGAGAAAAAAGGAGGTGGCATGAACAAAAGTATGCAGAATAGACTTTGGTTCAGTGGTGCCGGCCTCACCTGGCCCCTGTTGTGGTCTTCCATCGGTGGACTCACACAGGAAACATGGTGGCTAGAGGAGAAAGACACAATAAATCCCCTTCCTTCCTCATGGACGAGTCAAGGGAGTTATTGGTGGCAACTTAAAAAGGAATTACAATGTTTCTTCGGATGATGTTTTGTTTTTCTTCCCCCTACTTTTTGGAGCATTGTTTCGTGTCTGATTGTGAGTCTAGTCACGAAACAGTGGGAATTTTGAGTCATTCTCACCAAGCTCTCATTATGACTCTGATAAATGCTACTTTGTAGACAATGGGTCTAGTTTTGCCACCTATAAAAAAGGAAAATAATATATATCTCTAAGTTATGAAGAAAAAATAGACACTTCTGGAATACATAAATCAGTGCTTCATAAATTACACTTCTTACTCCTTGGCATAGCTTAAACCATAATCAAACATAGCCCCTACTAAATAGTAAATAAAGGCTTAATTTCTTGGAGAAAGGAAGAAACAAAAGAAACAAGAATAAGTCAAACGAATCAAAAAGTAAGCCATTTTGGTCTTTAATAGAGACACATTCTGAGGATAAACTGTAAGACACGAATACAGGCCATAGTTAAGACAAAATGCCAAAAAGCTATTTTTACTGGGAGTATACAGTGCCAGCTAGACAAGGCAGTGCAAAATGCACCAGGTAAAATATCTGTATCTTCACTACCCCATCCAGCAAATCAAGATTATCAGAAGCATCTGAAGTCTATGCTGGATCACAGAAGGAAAAATAGATAATAAGAATTAGATCTGAGTAGGTTTATCTAGTTAAGTAAAATTACACTAAAATAAAAGTCAAACTTTGATAAAGTCAAGATTTTTGTCACTGTTATTACTTTTCCTTCATCCAGAAGACAGAACCAGTTGGATGAGATGACTTCATTGCACAGGATGACAAGAAAGCGGGTCCTACAGTCTCACTCCAGGGGCCTCACAACCACCTCAATGACAAACATTTCCCATGTGCAAATCCTGGCAGAGACAGAGGCAACACACTCCTTGTACTATATCCCTCATTTTCATAAAACCTAATATTTTTGATGTACTCACCAAAGGCTAATGGAAAAAACATATATTATTTCATAGTTTAAGGGGAGAAGAAAGCAACATGTGGAATTAACTTTGAATGGGAAAGAGACTGACGTCATAGACAATATGGAGAAACAAATGGAATAAAACCCCCAGGCAGTTTCCAATGTCAGGAACTGAAGTCTGAAACATACATTATTTTAACGACTGAGGTACAAAATAAAGAAATGTTCTCAAAAAGCTAAGCCTTTTTTCTACCTACCCGTGTTTCTGATTTGCATTGACTTATTTCATTTTCAGAGGGAAATGGCTGGAAAACTTTAAAAGTAGGCTTTAGAATCCAACAAAGATCAGATTCTTAGTTTTCACTGAAATAAGGGCTGGGGCAAGACTGTGCTCCAGAGCGTAAGCTTGTCACATGAAATTTAGGACCTCCAGATTTCACTCACAAAGCAACAAATAATGTTTTTGTTTATGTCCTCATTATTATGTAGGATATTCTTATATTGGAATCATCTACTGCTTACCTGAAATTTAAATTTTGAAAGGAGTCTGTCTTTTTATTTGTACATCTGGAAATATTACCCAGGGCACTCATCTTTGATAGCAGAAATGAAAATAATGACCTCCACAGTTGTATGGGAATGAGTAGTAATAGAAAAATTATTTAGCAGAGGGCCTGACACAGTAACCACTGTTTTTTTAATTTTAATTTTATTGAGAATAAGAATCATGCGTTATCAAGCTGAATGTCCCCCCCTTGTTGTGCACACCTTACTTGGATTCATTTCTACTAAAATATGAAATGAAATCAGAGACAATTTCATAAGAAAACTTACTAAAAGGCACTTGATAAGTATAATCAAATAAAAATGCATATATGTAAGGTAAATACATATCCCATATATTTTCCCTTCTTTACCAACACAACCAGGTAGCTCATTGGAGTCATCAAAATGCACTTCATCCTGAGCCTCATCATGAAAATCTGCATACACATCTCATACAAGAGTTGAAAGGGTGGATGGGGGTTGACCAGTGTATGCCTGCCTTCATGGTGTGATCAGAGGCTGAACTCATAGGCCTTTCCCTCACAATGCCCTTATTTCATGATGCTATCTTAATGGTATTAAACTTGAGAAGTTTAGCATAATGTCCTCCAGTTTCATCCATGTCATCACAAATGGCAGTGTTTCCCTTTTTTCAACTGAATAATACTCCACTGCATGTTTGTATCATATTTTCTTTATTCACCTCCTGTGTGCTTTTTTCACATCTTATTATGACTAACATTGCTATGAGTGTGGGCGTGCATATATCTCTTCAAAATTCTGATTTAAATTATTTTGAAGTTATACCCAGAAGTGGGGTTGCTGGATCATATGGTAGTTCAGTGGGTATAAAGTTATACAACATGAATAAGTTCTAGATATCTACCATACAACTTAGTGCCAATAGTTAACAGTACAGTATTGTGCATTTTTAAATATTTTAAGAGGGTAGATTTCACAGTCTATTCTTATTGAGGAAGATAAAAAAAACAGAACACGAGGAAATTTAATACCTTCACTGTGATGATGGTATCATGGGTGTTTGCATACATCCAAACTCATCAAAATGTATACATTAAAGATGTACAATTGTTGCGTAGACATTATACTTCAAAAATCTTTTAAAAAATTGAAAATTTCAAAATCACTTAATTTAGGACATTTAGCCTAAATGAAAATGTCTTCTTATCCTGATTTCTGTGATGACAGGAGAGAGGGGCTTCACAATGTGGTTTGCTTTACTTTGCCATCCTTAGGCAAACCAGATACCTGGAATCAGATGGTTGCATTTGTCCTATGAGCTGCCCAATAAGTGAGCATCATGGGTTGAGTACCTCTTCTGTACTAGATGTTTGTGTTTTCAAAACATAGAAAGAGACAGAAAGAAGAGAAAGAAAGAAAAGGGGGTACAAAGTTAATCATATTAATAAACACATCCATTATAGTACTCAGTCCACAGTTATGTTGAGTTTTCATCCCCCATGGTAGACACATCACTATTTGCTGGAAAGAAGAAAGACAAGAACACACTAAGATTCAGATCTTTTGGAGTGCAATGACTCATGCCTATAATCTCAGCTGTTTGGGAGGCTAAGGCAGGAGGATTTGAGAACAGGAGTTCAAAACCAACCTGGGCAGTATAGTGAGATCCCATCTCTACAAACAAAATATGATTTTCTAAAAATGAGTGGTGGCATGTACCTTTAATCACAGCCACAAAGAGGCTGAAACAGGAGGATCACTTGAGCCTAGAGTTGCTGGTTACTGTGAGTCATGATTGTGCCACTACACTCCAGCTTGGGCAATAGAGGAAAACTTTGTCTCTAAAAAAGAGAGAGATCAAGACCTGATAGTTTTATAATTTATAATTTACATAATTCAACTCTGGGTTTGATGAATCATGTAGACTGACAACAAACTAACAAGATGCAGAGAGAGAAAGCTATTTACCCACGAGCACCTGGTCAGTTGGTAGCAAGGCTGAGCTTGGAAGCTGGACCTCCTGGTCCCCAGACCCAGTCTCATTTCCCCTTCTTGAGATATCCCCAATATGCTCCACTTCCTCTGCTGAGCCCTTGGGGTGAATGAATGAAAGCTTCTTGGATTACTTCACCCATATCTTTCTGTTCTGATTAGTTTGGTTTCAGTCCTCAACCAGGGAGGTTTTGAATGTGGCTTCTTTTTACCCCCACTGAAATATTTCTCTTTCTCAAAAGTACCATAGATGAACCATCCAACTAGGCTTCGGTTAGCATCTATTTTGTAAACTTTTTTTTCTAGAAAATTGATATTTGAGATGTACGAAACTGATAAATAGATGAACTTTTAGAGACAATTGTGTTCATAATTTAAGGACTGATTAAAATATCATGTGATAATGATTTACATATGAGATTTAATTTGACAGGAAACTCTTCAAGACATTCTATCCAATGGCAAGCTTTCAGTAGGTGACACTTTGAAGATATTAGACAGTGTCATAAGTGGTGGGAGTTATAATAATGCATTGCTTAACAACAGAAACATGTTCTGAGATACGTGACAATAGGCAATTTCATTGTTGTGTAAACATCATAACGTGTACTTACACAAACCTAAATGATATAGCTTATTGCACACCTGGGTTGTATGGTATGGCCTATTGCTCCTAGGTTATAAACATCTATAGCATGTTACTATACTTAATATTGTAGGCAATTGTAACAAAATAGTATTTGTGTATCTAAATATAGAGCAGGCACAATAAAAATACAACACAGTATGATCATTTTATGAGGCCACCATCATATATGCAGTCTATTGTTGGCCAAAGCATCATTATGAAGGTCATGCCAGTACTTATAATCCAAAGCCTAGGATTATAGTCCCATCTCCTCACCCATACTGTGTGTATGATCTCTGGCAAGTGACTCAATTGTTCCAAGTATTTATATAATGTTTCTAAAATCAGAAAAAAATAATTTGACTTACCTCTTTTGAATTTTAGTGAGGTTGGGACAATGAACAGAAAAGCATTTTTAAATGTTGAACACTCTTCTGGACATCAACCTAGACAATGAAATCATGACCAAGACCTCAAAAACAAAAGAAACAAAAACCAAAATTGACAAGTTGGACCTAATCAGACTAAAGAGCTCTGTACAGCAAAAGAAACCATCAACAGAGTAAATAGACAAGTTGCAGAATGGGAGAAAATATTTGCAAGCTATGCACTGACAAGGGACTAAAATCCAGAATCTATAAAGAACTCAAACAAATTTACAGGAAAAAAAAAACCCAATAAAAATTGGGCAAAGGTCATAAACACACATATCTCAAAGGAAGACATACAAGTGGTCAATGAACAATTTTTTTAAAAAGTTCATCATCACTAATCATCAGAGAAATGCAAGTCAAAACCACAATAAGACATCATCTCACACCAGTCACAATGGCTATTTTTACAAAGTCAGGAGACGATAAATATTGGTGAGTTGTGGAGAAAAAAAAAAACACTCCTATGCTGTTGGTGGGAATGTAAACTAGTTTAACCCCTGTGGAAAGAAGTTTGGAGATTTATCAAAGGACTAAAAATAGATTTAACATTTGACCCAGCAATCCCACTACTGGGTATTTACCCAAAGAGCATTAATCACTCTACCAAAAAGACACCTGTATGTGTATGTTTATTGCAGCACTATGCACAATAGCAAAAACATGGAGCCAACCTAGTTGCCCATTAATGGTGGACTGAATAAAGATAATGTGGCACACATACATCTTGGGATACTACGCAACTATAAAAAATAACAGAATCATATCCTTTGCAGCAATGTGGATATGCCTGGAGACAACCACCCTAAGCGAATTATCACAGATACAGAAAACTGAACACTGCATGTTCTCACTTATAAGTGGGAACTAAACATTGAATATACATGGACATTGGGTGGGAACAACGGCCATTGGGACTGCTGAAGTGGGGATGGAAGGGATGGGGGTAAGGAGGGCAAAACTACCCATTGTGCCTGATGCCCAACACCTGGGTGATGAGCTCAACAGAAGCCCAAACCTCAGAAATATACCCATGTAAAAAAAAATCCACCATATGTACCCGTTGAATCTAAAAATATAAAAATACTACAAAAAATAAGTAAATTATAAAATGTTACCTGAAGTATTAATGGGGCAGTATGCCTGAAAATTTGATGAGAGCTCTTCAAGATTTGCAAAGGTATCTCATATTGCATTCAATGATTCCTTTCACATTTAAAAAGCTACAAAATGATAGCTCTAATGTACACTTGGACTGTGATGCAAGTGTCATTCCTGGTATTTGGCTACCGGTATTTCATGGAACAATGTAAAAGACACCCTTTCACATATAGATAGAGTTACTACTCTCACGTAGGTGAATCATATCACATCCAGCCATATACATTCACACACAGGTATCAATACACAGGTTAACAAATTAATACCTTCTGCATTTTTTCCATCTTCAGAAACCTAAAAGTTTGAATCTTCATGAATCCTTTTTGGAATTAAATTACATTTTTTTTTCTTTCCCCCAGTAAATGTACCTGATTACATCTTAAAAACCGAGTTCATATTCATTCGTCATCCGTTTAATTTCCCTTTATCTATTTTTTTCTCATCAGTCACTGAAATCATCAAACTCCTTTCTTTGTAATTCTCTCTGAGGGATGTGTGGGTCTGTGGAAGAAGCAGAACTTGAGAGCACATTTCAGTGATTGCTTTCTGAAAGCCCCATTGCCTGCACTTTGCAAAGTCTTGGCACATCACAGCCCTTGGCTGTTCCATTGTCGGGCATCCAAAAGGACTGTCGAGGGGAAATAGGTAGAAGGAAATCAAGTATTTGTAGTCTGTGCCCAAAAGGATAAAACTGAAGGACCTGTCAAAAGTCTTAGAAGCCTTCTCCTTGGGACAGATATGCAAAAGTTAATTTACCAGTATATTTTTTTTCCAAACTTACAACGACCAATAATCAACTAAACACCCATATACTAGGGATTTTCACATTTAATTTCTGTCTTAGGCCCTTCTCCAGCTCTGAAGCCAAGCTCCAAACCCACATATTAAAGTGCCTGATGGAAGTCCTCCCTGAGGTACATGGATCTGCTGAAGGCACCCCATTTAACATCAAATCCATTGTCTTCACTCTTCTCTGTCTCTAGCCTGCCCACCGTCCACCTACCAAAATCTAAAGGATATAGGATGGAGGAAAGTAGAGGATCCCTGCCCTAAAGGAAGCTCACTCCAGTCAGAGACAGCAGGTCCTTTCCAGCCTCCCTGCTCTCTGTTCCTGGAAGCCATACTTTGCTACAAACCGCATGGGCCTGGTCACAAGGAGGCAAGAATCACAGGATGGAACTTCACAGGGGCTTCAGAGAGCCTGTTGTTTTCTCGACATTGGACATGCAACTATTCTCGACATTGGACAAGCATTTGGATTGCTTCCAAGTTGTTACTATTACAGACAATGCCACATTTAATATCAGTGTTGCTGTGAGCACAATCAATGATACATTCACAAGCAGAAGCGTTCAGATTATGCCCCCTTTCAAATTTACTAGATGTTTCTAAATTGCTCCCTAATATTCTGCCAGTCTGTAGTCCTTCCAGCAAGCAAACTATCTGCCCCCTTCTTCAGCAGCATTTAAACATTAGCAGTATTATAACATTACTGTATTTTTGCCAGTCTGTTTTTTTTTTGAGTTGGAGTCTCACTCTGTCGCCCAGACTGGAGTGCAGTGGCCGCTCCCGGCCACCGCAGCCTCGACCTGCTGGGCTCCGGCGATCCTTCCGCCTCAGCCTTCCGAGTAGCTGGAATTACAGGCATGCCCTACCACGCCCGGCTGATTTTTTGATTTATTGTAGAGATGAGGTCTTGCTGCCCAGGTGGGTCTTGAACCCGTGGGCTCAGGCAATTCACTCACCTCAGCCTCCCAAAGGCACGGGATTACAGGCTGAGCCACCAAGCCCGGCTTCCAGTCTGTTTTATATGAAGAGGTTTCTCAGTGTTAGCTGAATGCCCATGATTACTAGGGAGAATGAGAATTTTTTAGATGTTTCTGAGTAATACAGAATTCCTCTTGTGTGAAATTATTGTTCATATTGTGGCAATTTACCTATCAAGATGTTTGTTTTCTAATTCTGAGTTATTTTAATATTCTGAATATGGTTAGTTTATTGCATATGTTGTAAATATTTTTTCCCAAGTGCTTCTTATTTTTGGGTTTTCTTTCCAGTACCCTATTTTTTTCAAAATGAAATTCTGGGGTTCATGTGACTAATTTTTCTTTTTCTTTATGAGTTGTTCATTTTATATATTTTCTAAGATACACTCTCCTTTTCAGAAGACCATAAAGTATGTTTCTATATGTTTTATGGATGATTTTAGTTTGAGATATATCCATCTTTTTCTTGGTGCTCTCTTCTGTTCCTTTGATATGTGATTCAATTTCTAAGTTAATCTTATTATAACTTCAAAATAAACTTGATATATGCCAGACCAAATCCACCTTCCATGTTGATATCTTTCTTATGCAAACTTCTGGTCTCCTCTTGGAGTTTTTCAACTCCAAGTGCATTCTAAGACCCATGTGTCAAGTTTTTATTGCTTACTAGGTAATCGTTCAGATTCATAGACTGATTAGCTATCAGCAACATTTTAATAATTTTTATTCTTGCTACAATTAAATATGGGCTATCTCATTTTAAATTAGGATATTTTTTATATCTTCAATATAATTTTGTATATTTTCTACACATTGTTTTAGTAAATGCTCTGTTACCTCAATTCCTGGGTTAACCCATAGTTTCATTTCCATTACAAACAGTGTGTTCCTGTGCTTACATTCCTAATTGCTTCTCACTAGTGTATTGTAATACTGTCAATTATGTGCTTTGATCATCTATACAGAGACCATGATGAACCTTCCTTTTAATTGTAATGATTTCTGAACTAATACACCTCTCTGAGCCTTACTTGAGTTTATTCTATAATAAAGACAATAATTATTATTATATCTTATATTTACCCTAAATACTGACTGAAATTATGTAACATATATGTATATATGTTATAAAGTCACGTATTAGCCGGGCTCAGCAGCTCAGTTTGCCATCCCAGCATTTTGGAAGGCCAAAGCAAGTGGATTGCCTGAGTCTGTGGGTTGGAGACCAGCCCAGGCAACTTGGTGAGACCTCGTCTCTACAATGAATCAAAAATTAGTCGGGTGTGGTAGCGTGTGCCTGTAGTTCCAGCTACTTGGAAGACTGAGGCGGAAGGATCGCCGGAGGTCAGCAGGTAAACGCTGGGGTGGCCGTGATTGTGCCACTGCGTTCCAGCCTGGGCCACGGAGTGAGATTCCAATTCAAAAATAAAAAATAATAAAAAAATAAAGACATGTATCTTGGCATTATGTGTGCAATTATTCATTCATTCCTCTGAATTCCTCTTTCTTACAGCCAAGCATAGTACCAAATAGGAAGATATATATATATATACATTTGAGTTGGAGTCTCACTCTGTCACCCAGACTGGAGTGCAGTGGCCGCTCCCGGCCGCCGCAGCCTCGACCTGCTGGGTTCCAGCAATCCTTACGCCTCAGCCTTCCGAGTAGCTGGAACTACAGGCGCGCACTACCACGCCCGGCTAATTCTTTTTATTTATTGTAGAGATAAGATATCGCCATGTTGCCAGGCGGGTCTCGAACCCGCGTGCTCAGGCAATCCACTCACCTCAGCCTCCCAAGGCGCAGGATTACAGGCTGAGTCACTGAGCCCGGTCAGGAAGGTATTTTTAATATCAAACTAATTTACGCACGCTCCTTCTGGCTAAAATTCATATTTTATGAGAGCAGGGAGTCTGTTTCATCTACGGATGTATCCCAAGGCCTAGAAGAACAGGGTCAGGCACATCATGGACATTGAATAGATAAAGAGAAAATACAGGAATTTGTGAATTCAAACATATCATAACTGATGAAGGTCATAATTTTTTTTTCCAAAAATGGCATTCAAATAGAATTTGCTCTTTTGACCAACTTACTTTTAATCGAATTATCTTCAGGCCCTGTTTCATTTAGTCAAGTTGTGTTGAGACTCTTTTTTTTTTTTAGTCAAATAATTTGCCTCACCCTTTAACATTCCTCTTGCGGGACTCCCCTATGAATATCTCCTTCTTTCTCCAGATGACTCATTTATCTTTGGACTTTACACAGCTGTTTATGTGCTTGGGCCTTTGGTCATCTACCACTGTCTGCTTCTTCTACATGATGTCTCCCTCGGAGACTCTATGCCCCTCAGAGTGTGGCTTCAAGATTTTCATAGATGTCTCTGTGTCTTCCAGTCTCAGAACAACTTCCAACTATAATACCTGTTCATTATTGCCTACTATATGTGGAATGTATGTGAAGACCAATGACTAATTCCTTCCTGCATTCCTCTATACTCTTGGCTTCTCACTGTCTGTCTAGCCCTCTCTGAATTAAAACTCTTCAATGACTCCCATCACTCAAGGACCTGCCTTCAGGACTCTTCCCATGGCCTATGTGTCTGTCCCTGTTCATCAGACCTCTGCCCAACTTCCCGCATTCATAGTCCGCATGGGTCACACTGAGCACCTGCATGTTCCATTATCAAAGTGAGCTCCTTTCCAGGTCTCCAGCTTGTGGACATGTATTTTTTTAAATGCAGAATGAATTTCTCTGCACCTCCCTGATGAGATATTTCTTTTTGCCCTTTACATGAGTCGCGTGTTCCTTCCCTATGCCTGCCCCCCATGCTCTGATGCTCCTACAACATCTACTGACGTGTACCATCATTGCTCCTCCACTGACTTAGAGGTCCCCGAGAGGACATGCTCTGTGTTTATTTTGTCATTAAAACCCTATCAGCTACTATAGATTCTGGCAAATTGCAGATGATCTATAAATACTAAATTTAGTATACTCCTTTAGGATAAGTGATTAAAAACGAATATCAGAGGTAATCTTGGTCCATACTGAGAATAAAAGATGGAGATTTGGCTTCTCAAGGTCAATCAGAAAAACCAGGAAGATGTTGCAGAGGTTCTTCTGGCAGAGAGAGTGGCTGATGACAACAAATTAACATACTTGTTATTTGGAAAGCTAACCAACAATGTGCATCTGGGGACTATTTGGCATGTAGGACAAGGCCAGGAACTCAGCATTTATTTTCCATCTGTTTTATGTATATCGTGAATGTATACATCTGTGTGGAAAAAAGAGAAAGGAATTGACCTCAAATCACATTAAGCTTGGAAATAATTGTGATAGGAATATACAGCTTAAATACTTCCATTTCATAATATGCCAACATCCTGTTTTCAAGTTTATGCTTACTATTCACAGAGGAAATCAGCTGTCCTCCAAAATAAAGCACAAAAACACATTTTTATTCATTTCTAAGTTATAATGGGTATGCAGATTTGAAATTATTTTCCAGTTCTTCTCGAGTATAATCGGTGTTATATTTTTAGATAATATTAAAAAGAAACACATTTTAATTGTTGATGTGGATTAATAGTTGGTTTTATAAACTATTAAATATGCAAATACATGAGACAATATTTGTTTTCATGATTTAAACACGTCTATAGAAAACACCTAAACATTAACATTGACATTCATTTATAGTAAAGTGTCTTTTATAATTTTGGTAGAACAAATAAGAAAACATTTAACCACCAAGTCTTGAATTTACCAAAGCATTTTGCAAGGAATTTAATTATTTTCAGGATTTTTTTTCTCTAACTTTGTAAGAGCAAAATAAATGTGGATGAACTTCACAAGCCTTAGGCAACAGCTATTGCTTCACAAGAAAATCTGTATGTAACAAAGTATCCACGGACCACACAATGTGTAAACAATAATAACACCCAGCTATATTTGGAAGTTGAAATGCTTCCATGTGTAACAGTGCTGCAGGGGCTTCCTCTGAAAATGGAACATGAGACATGGTATCTTTTCCTACCCAAAATCGTTCCAGGTGGTTGGTGACAGATTGAAAATTCAAATTTTTCAACATGTACGAGTAAAAAAATTATCCAGAAAGACAAAACGTTGTGTTAGTACTTTTTTCTTATTTTGATATAATTTTTATTCTAGGCAGATACCTACTCTCCCAGGCAAACTGTTTGCCTCAGGGGAAGCATAAACTCTTTCTTAAGCTCCTGTATACAATGAATTGAACTATATAAGTCACAAGCTGTCTCCCATCAGTGGAGCTTGGCAGTGGGCTTGCAAGATAATTTATGCCAAATCAATGCATAGCAATATTTTTCTACAACCTCTAGAAAAAATGTTCCTTGGCTCCTATACCTTCTTATCTCTTCTTCCCTTCCTTTCCTTGTCCTTTCTCTTCTTCCTCCTATTCCTCTTCGTCCTCCCCTTTTCTCCTTTTCCTTTTCATTCTCCTCCTCCTCCTCCTTCTTCTGTGCCTCTCTGTCTCTGTCTCTCTGTCACTTTCTTTCACTCTCTCTCAATCTCTGTTGTAACACAGAGATATAAAAGACTGAATGCATGAATGGACAATAGCCAGACCATATATAAAAATAAAACTCTGACCCACAGTCTGAGGCAACCTGCCCAGGAAGTCAACTCTTTCTCTTCAGTAGCCAACCCAGTATACCAGCCTACTGTCTGGGAGTCAGATTCATAGGAAGTTAGACCACTCTAACAAGTGATCCAAGAAGTCGAGCAATAACCCCTGCAATAATTAGCCCCAAATGGCCAGAAATTGATTGATAACTGGTAGCTGAGTTAATTTGTGTCCCCATTTCCAATTTAGGACCAATCAGAGAAAGCCAGATGTACTCTCCTAATCAATTATGTAGGAGGTCTGATTTCTAGGGAGCTGCCCAAGCTTCTCCAGGCAGATAGACTCCATCAAGGCTCACCTGCATCATCCAAATCCCACTATGAAGACTTACCTCTCCTTTGCCTGCCAGGGGTCTCAGCCAAACACAGTGGTGGTGGATGGCTCCTTTGCTAGAACAATCTCCGAATAAAAAGCTTCTGCTTGCTCTCTATTTGGGTCTTTGTTTATTTCCATGACCATGAAACAGCTCATATCTCTACCAGTCAGGACTTCAATGGGCATGTATAAGAGAGCAGGCCTTTAGAGCACCCCAGAGCATTGGAATTGGGCCCTTATTCAACACATCCTGAGGCTTTACCTAGCTCAGATCCCCAAATGATAAACTCATGAGTGTCTGCCATTATTCGTGGCAATTTCCCTTTCGATTTCTATCACTTGCTTCTCCAAAACCATTGTCAATACAGAGCTTAAGATTTGGATTTTTAAAGTCAATATAACAAAGAGTGGGAGTGCTTACATAATAGACGTTAAAGTGCTAAGTGAACTGAGTGTGGATTAATGAGGACCCCACTCTCCTGGGCTGGGAGATGGAGTAGACTACGGTCATGTGCCAAACAAGGAAAACTTCAGCATGTTAGAGAGAAGTATACCTGATTATCAATTAGGAGACAACTATATTCATGCAATTGCAGTGAGGAGAATATTTATTAATTTTTTAAAAAGGAAAGTCCTGGGGTTTTAAGACAGACAAACAAAAGAGCCATACAATATGTGAGTCTTATAAGAGTCTTAGAGGGGGACAGAGATGTGTCTACTTTGGAATGTGTGGAGGCAGGGTTGGGGGATATCTGGAAGCAGAGAGGCTCAGTTAAAATTCAGCACTGTCAGCATGTGCTGACTTGTGGTGTTTGCTAAGAATCTACTGAGATGCAGCAAGGCTTTAAGTAGAAACTTGAGGCTGAAAATGGCCTGTCTGAAAGTAAAAAGGAAGGAAGGACTAAGACCCTCTTTGTCAGTGCAATGCATTTCAAAAGGAAGACAGAAAGTTAAGCTGTCTTTTGGGGTAAGATGCTACTTTATCCCACATGAAAATCTGTATTAGGAGAACAGGTAGATAGGTGGGAGGTTTAGCAGAAGATGAGACAAGAGACAAATATGAACCAATGTCAAACACTCCCTCTTAAGTACTGTCTGCCTGACAGAGTGCCAAATCAACTCTGAGAAGATACAGTTCAGATGCATTCTGATTCCAGGCTTTTCTTTGTTTCTTTCTTTTTTCCTCTATATTTCCCAAGTTGTAGCTGGAAGGAAGTAGAGTTTATTAAACTTAATTCTGGGGGTGGGGAGTAGATAGCAACAGCATGTTGCCAATAAATAGAAATGTCCAAAAGAAAAGGGGCAGACAAGATCTCCCAGTTGACTAGAAGGAAATAGTAAGCATTTGAAGAATTCTCATTGCTGAAGAAATTCAAGTCTTGGCTTGTATTTCCCCTAAGGCGTGTCCCAGTCCAATGTGCAACAACAAGGTTTAGATTGTTAAAGTAGAATTCAGAAGGGGCATCAGACACCTTGGATGGAATTCGAAGAGCCTTCCTAGGGCAGAACTGGGTCACGCAGACCTCAGGGCAGTGGAGATTCTCAGAGTGAACAGAACAAGGTGGCCAGACTTGCTGAACAATGTATCTACTCTGTTCCTGGGCAAGAAAATTGGCAACAATGAGTCACCAGAGCGTGTTGTTTCAAATGAGAGTACTTTTTTGATACTACAAGCTTTGTCCTTCAAAACCACCACAGGTTGGGTTTTGCAGTGATAGAAACACGAGAGAGCAGAAGTCAAAAAGTCAACGTTTCTGGACTTGGTTTCAGATGCAGTAACTGGACAACACTTTGGGTTTCACCACTTGGCCAGACACTGAATATATTCATGTGGAAAGGGGCATTTTAAATGTGAAATAAGGAGGAAGAGTATTAGTTTGTGAATGCTGGGTCTCCTGGTATCTTAAGAAGTAAGCTATAGGGTGCAATGGGTTTGTCCTTGCACTAAGCATGCCATGAAGTCTAGAGTTTCATGCCAAGGAGTTCCGCTTACTCTACTAGTCCCAATCACACAATTCTATGTAAAGGGTTTCCATGAAGCCTGCAAATGGCAAGCTGGAGTTCTCTGCTTGGATGTACCTCGAGATGGGGGTGGTGCAGGGTAGAACATACTGATAAAATCTGGCAACAAAGGGAAAGAAAGCCTCAGTTTGTCTCTGCAGAAGAAGAAAATAGCATCCCTTCTGAAATTAGTGGTGTACAGATGTGAACTGTAACACTGCTGTAGTTTTTACTTCCTATCTAGTAATGGAGCCAGCAAAGAGAAGCCGGTCAGAAGCACATCAGGAAGCAAAGGGACAGCCATGGGATAATGACTCTACTCCTGACCTCAGGGCATCAGTTCACGGGAAACAATAAAACCCATCACTCTTAAGTCAGTTTGATTTTGATTTTCTATTTCTTGCTGCTCAAATATCCTAAAAGTCCAAACTCTCAAACCTCTAGCTATTTTTTTTTTTTTTGAGTTGGAGTCTCACTCTGTCGCTCAGACTGGAGTGCAGTGGCCACTCCCGGCCACTGCAGCCTTGACCTGCTGGACTCTGGCAATCCTTCCGCCTCAGCCTTCTGAGTAGCCGGAATTACAGGTGCATGCTACCACGCCCAGCTAATTTTTTGATTTATTGTAGAGATGAGGTCTTGCCTGCCCAGGTGGGTCTCAAACCCGCGGACTCAGGCAATCCACTCACCTCAGCCGCCCAAAGGCACGGGATTACAGGCTGAGCCACCGAGCCTGGCTCCGCCTCTAGCTACTTAATATTGTGTTTTCCTAGCAAGTTTTAAGCTCTCTGGAGCTCATTTTGTTTATGTATTTACATCTTACACGCTGTCAGACAATGAAGTAAAGTCTTAGCACATGGATGTTGTATTTGATTATTAGATCACATGGTTATGTTTGTTAAAGGGTATAAATAAATTTATAAAATTTAATATGACTTAGGAAAATATAATATTAATAAACTAGATATTATGAGGAACTTGACCACCAGAGGAGGGATCATTCATTCATTTTTCTAGCCATGATCATCCCATTCCTAACATGGAGGCTTAACACAGCAGCTGCCTGATGACCATGTTGGGATGGGCAGTTGGGAGGCACCTGTATGAGAACTTCATGACCTTCACAATAGCCACACGCCCTAGGTGCTGATATGATTTCACATTACAGTGAAGCTTAGAGAGGTACTGCAAATGCTTTCAGGGCAGACAAATCACAGAAGGTTTGGGACTAAAAGGCAGGTCATCTGATCTCAGAGCACACCCCATAGCTGAATGGAAAATCCTGGTGTCCTCATGTCAACACAGACCAACTGAGGTTCTCAAGCAGGCTTGGAATAATGTCCTTTTCCTTTAAAGGTAGTTTCACCAAATTCTTATTACTTGCCCTTAAATAAAACTTGACTACAACACTAGGGAAGAGTCTCCAAAACTTTCACTGGAAGAAAATCCAGAAAGAACAAATGAACATACATTCTTTACATGCATTTTTTTCTTACTACATTAAGGAAAAGGGTCAACACTCTATTGGAAATTTCCTTCTTCCAATTCTTGATTTGAGAAATCCCTTTGTGATATAGAAAAGTCCTTCCTCAGGCAATCTCCTCAGTTTCCCTCCAACTGTGGGAACTTTTCTTCTCAATAAATCCTGCTTTCTCAAAAAAAAAAAAGTTCACCTTCCTTGCTTTCTGTCTATAATACTGTGTCTCCTTCAGTGGTCACAAAAAGTTGTTTAATTTAGGGCATTTCTACTTTTAGTAAACTATTGAAGAAGCTAGAAATTATAAAGGTGAAATATTTTCCTCAAATTCGCAGGTCAAGTTAATGATACACATGAGACTGGAATGTGCATCAACTGCTTCTAAGACTAATTGTTTCCTAACATTGGCATTGTTGTTAATAACTATTTTTAAAAATAAGCTTTACTTTTAAAAGAGTTTGAGATTTCAGAGAGTTCACATATGTCCCCAACCCATGGACCCAGTTTTCTCTATCATTAACATCTCACATTAATATGGTACATTTTTTACAACTAACAAAACGATACTGATGCATCATCATTAACTAAAGTTGATATATTATTCTGATTTCCTTAGTTCTTGCCTATTGTTCCTTTTCTGATTCAGTTTCCCAACCAGGTTACCAAATTGCATATTGTCATTATATATCCTTAGGTGCCTCTGGGATGTGACAGTTTCTCAGGCTTCCCCTTTTTTATAATTATTGCTCAATTACTTCATAGAGGGCCCCTTTATTAGAACTTGTCTGATGTTTCACTCACAATCAGGCTGGAGTAATGAGTTTTGGGAAGACCACAGAGGTAAAGTCCCATTCTCAGCACATCATATCAAGCACATAAACTATCAGTATGACTTTTCACTGTTGACGGTGAACTTTATCACCCTAGCTGAGGTCACGTTTGCCAGATTTCTCCATGCAAAGTCCCTCTTTGCTCTCTCCTTCCCATAGCATACTCTCTGAAAAGAAGTTGTTTGAGGGTAGCCCATACTTAAGGAATGGGGATTTATGGTTCCTCTTCTTGGGCATGGAGAACCCACATAAATTATTAGTTAGTCTTCTTCAGTGGAGATTTGTTTCATTGCCTCCAGTTATTTCTTCCTTTACAACATCACACAGAATGGTCTCACTTTCCTAAAAATCCTCTGTGCTCCATCTATTAAATCACTTCTCCCACTAAATTCCTGGCAATTACTGATGTTTTTATTGTCTCCATAATTTTGCCTTTTCCAGAATGTCATACAGCCAGAATCCTATACAGTGTGTAGCCTTTTAATAATCGGCTCTCTCATATAGAAATCTATATTTAAGGTGTTATCTATGTATTTTTATGACTTGACAACTCATTTCTTTTAGTGTTGAAAGATATTTGCTTTATGGATGTACAACATTGCTTTACTCATTCACCTACTGAAGAACATCTTTGTTGCTTCTGATCTGTGAGGATTGTGAACAGTTTCTATAAACACGTGGGTGCAGGTTTTTGCATGAAGAGAAGTTTGAGATGGCTTTGGGTAATATCTAAAAGCATGATTGCTGGATCATATGATAAGACTATGATCAGTTTTGTAAGAAATTGTCAGACTGTCTTCTAAAGTCACTGTACCACTTTTCATTCCCACTAGCAGTGAATGACAGTTCTTGTTGGTCTTCAACCTCATCAGGAATTAATGATGTCAGTGCTTTTTTGCTTGCTTGTTTTCGCTTTTTGATCCTCCTAATAGTTTTGTAGTGTAGTGTCTCTTTGCTGTTTAATGATGTAATTCCCAGAAACAAATAATGTGGAACATCTTTTCATATGCTTATTTGCCATTTGTATACCTTCACTGGTGAGGTTTCAGTTCAGATCTTTGAATGTTCTTTGTTTTGTTTTCTTATTGTTGAATTTTTGGAGCTCTGGTATATTTTGGATACAATTCTTTTATCCAATATATGTGTTGCAAATATTTTTCCCACTCTATGGCATATTTTCATTCTACTAACATTGTCTTTTTCAGAGTCCAAGTGAATTGTAATAAAGTACAACTTTTTAAAAGCTTAATCTCATAGACTGCACTTTTGGTGTTCCAAGTAAAACTTACTGCCATGCTCAAGGTCATCTATATTTTCTCCTATATTGTTTTTCAAGAAGTCATGTAGTTTTGCATCTTACCCTCAAGTCTATGATCAAGTTTGAATTAGTTTTTGTTAAAGGTATTAAGTTGTGTTTGCACATATTATTTTTACATATGAATTTCCAATTGTTCCAGTATCATTTATTGAAAAGATTATTCTTTTTCCATTATGTTAACTTGGTTTCTTTGTCAGAGATCAATGTACTTTATTTGTGGAGACCTGTTTCTGACCTATTTCATCCTATTGATCTACATATTTAATATTTCATCAGTATCATGTAGTACTAATTGGTAAGTTTATAATAATTCTTAAAACAGATCATGTGAATCATCTAATTTTGTTCTTTCTCTTCAATATGATGTTGGATATCTGGGCTTTTTTATGTTTCATATAAAGTTTAAAATCAGTTTGCGAAAATCTACAAAATAGACTTATGACATTTCCCTTGAGATTACACGGATGCTATAGATTAGTGGATGATAACCGCCATCTTAACAACAATGAATCTTCCACATACAAGCACAGAATATTCCTTCATTTGTTTAGGTCTTCTTTGATTTCTTTCACCAGTTTGTGGCTTGCCGCATACAGCCCCTGTACACACTTTGTTAGACTTCCGTTGAAGCATTTCATTGTTCATTGCTGTTGTAAGGGTGTTCTGTTTTTAATTTTAAATTCCAATTCTTCAAACTCAGTGTCTAGGAAAGCAGCTGTCTTTTGTTAACCTTGTTTTGTGTCTACTTACTATAATTGGTTATTAACTCCAGAATATTTTTGTTGATTCTTTTTGTTTTTGTTTTTGTCACATAGACAACCAAGTCATCTGTGAAAACAGATAGTTTTATTTCTAATCTGTGCACTTTTCATTTCCTTTCCTTGATTCATTGCACCATCTAAGACCTCCATATGTTATTAAAAGGTAGTGTAGAGGTGGCTCAGCCTTGTCTTAAAGGCATAAAAACTTTATCTTAACTGGTAAGTGTTCAGTTTTCATAATAATATATGATGATCTCTGGAGAATTTTTGTAGATTTTCTTTATCAAGTTAAGGGGATTTCCTTCTATTTCTAGTCTGCCGAGAGTTACTATGAACACATCATAAATAGGTGCTGGGTTTTGTCAAGTGCTATTTATGTATCAATTAATATGACCATGTCATTTGTCTTCTTTGGCTTGCCAATACAGTTAATTACAACAATTGCTTTCTGAATATTGGGCCATCCTTGCAAATCTGGATAACATCCTCTTTAGTTGTGGTGTATAGTTTTTTTTACAACTTAACAATTTCAATTTGCTAATACTAGTTTAAGAAAGATATGGATCTGTAATTTTCTTTTCTTTTAATGTCTTTATCTGGTTTTGTTACTAGGACAATGATACCTTCATAGAATGAGTTAGAAAGTGTTCCTTCTGCTTCTGTTTTCTGGAAGCAATTGCAGGGGATTGCTTTCCACTCCTCTTAATGTTTGATAAAATTTAGCAGTGATAACATCCAGGTTTTTAATAAATATTGGTCAATTCATATGATTCATTTTTCCTTATGCTTTCAAGGGATTGGTCCATTTTATCTGGAGTATCAATTTGTGATCTAATGTGTAAGTCTTTATGATATTTTTATTATACTTTTGATGTTTATGAGGACAGTAGTGAAGACTTCTTTTAACTTATGATATTGCTAATTTGTGTCTTCTTTTATATTTTCTTGCACAGTTTGACTAAAGATATATCAATTTTATTGATCTTTTTATAGTACCAGCTATGAGTTGGTTAATATTCTCAGTGGATTACTTATTTTTAATTTCACTGATTTTTTTCCTCTAATTTTTATTATTTATATTCTTATATTTGCTTTTATTTAAAATTTCTCTTCTTTATCTAGTTTTCAAAAGTGGAAGCATATATAACTGATCACATGTATGTTTTAACATGTACATTCCACAATATAAACACTTAAAGCTATAAATGCTTTCCCACTAAGCAGTGTATTCACTGCAGCGCATCAATTTGGATATGTTGTAGTTTCACTTTCAAAAAAATTTTCTTTTTCTTGAGATTTCTTCTTTGACTCACAGATAATTTAGAAGCATGTTGTTTAATCTCCAAGTATTTGGACACTTTTTACTGTCTTTCTGTTACTTATAATTTTAATTCCATTAGAGTCTGAAGACATACTTTGTATATTTTCTTTATTCCGCATTTGTTCAGGTGTGTTTTATTTCATAGAATGTGTTCTATCTAAACGAATGGTGTGTTTTATTTCGTAGAATGTGTTCTATCTAAATGAATGGCCAGTGATCTAGAGAAGAATGTATATTCTACTGCTGTTGAATGGAGAATTCTAAAAATGTTAATTAGATTGAGTCTTCTGATAGTGTTGTTTGGAGTGATTATAGTCTTACAGGTTTGTACCCTGCTTGATCATTCAAATACTGATATTGGTTTTTGAGTCACATATTTTGATACACTGTGCTCAAGTATTGGTATGTGTTTTTGGAGAATTCACCCCTTTTTATTACACAGTGTCTTCTTTATTCTTGACCATTTTCCTTGTTCTGAGGAGAAGAAGCATTGTATAATCTTATGATTTAAACTTCAATTTTTAGTGTGTTCATGTCTCTGGGCTATGACCATTGCTAGTGTTTCTTACTTCTAACTCTCCCCACCCTCAAGGTGAGACCAGAAGTCTAGAGGAGGCTGGAGGTATTTAATTTCCATCAATTCATGTAAGATAAGTCTGTGTTAAAGTTTTTTTCTCTTGGAGTGTAGTTCTTTTTTTTTTTTGGAGACTCTCTGGGTATATTTTACAATAATTACTTCATTTCTTACCCTGCCAGATATAAAAAGCTATTTTAAGGCCGGGTGCAGTGGCTCAAGCCTGTAATCCCAGCACTTTGGGAGACTGAGGCGAGAGGGTTGCCTGAGTCCAGGGATTCAAGACCAGTCTGAGTAACTTGGTGAGATCTCATATCTACAATAAAATTTTTTAAAAAACTTAGCCAGGCATGGTGCCATGCACTAGTAGTTCTAGCTACTTGAAAGGCTGAGGCGGAAGGATCACCAGAGCCCAGCAGGTCAAGGCTGCAGTGGCCATGAATGTGCCACTGCACTCCAGCCTGGGCAACGGAGTGAGACTTCAACTCAAAAAATAAAAATAAAAAGCGATTTTATTCAGCTCTTTACTATAAGAAGCTGTTGGAGTTCCTACATGTATGGACCGTGAAACCCAGGAGAGTGTGACGATCCCTAAGATTGGTGCCCCAGAAATTTCTCACTCTCACGGGTCTCCATTCAGCCTCCAGCAATTTATAAGATTTTCCATTTATGCACCCATTGAGGCACCCAGGTCAGCTGTTCTCAGATGTGATTCTCTATTTACTAGTCCCTTCAGATTTCAAGGTGGCAGTTTACACAGCAACACAGATTCTCTAATGGATCCAAGCAAAGTCATTGATTTTTAATTTATGAAACTTTTTCTTGTGTCAGAATAAGAGGGATGACTTCCAAGCTCTGTATATCAGAACTGAAACCCCATTAATAACTTTTTAAATATCTGGCTTCCCCTTCATTATTACAGGACTTGATGTTTATAACAGTGAGTTTCTTCCTAGAATTTTACTTTCAATAGTCATCTCTCTTGCATGATCAATGATTGCTGTCTTCAGTTGAGAGGAACTAAGAATGATAGTTGATTAGAAGTCAAATAAATATGACATGAAAAGAAAAACAATAAAAATGAAATTCTTCTAAATAGCTTTCTTTGCAATATAAATAGTTTTATCACAATATCTAATTCTAATGAAAATAAAATATAAAGTTTGCTTGTAGTTAAACTGGAGCAAATTGTCTTTATATTAGTAGATCTTCTCAGCATTGAAACCACATTTTAACTGCTCATAATTGAATAAGTCCTAAAAACCACTTTAAAAAAATAGATTTTATTATTTTTCCATAACCAACATAACCACATAATACAAAACATGTACAAAAAAAGAAACAAATCTGAAGAAAATGGTTATAATTGCTTTCCCACAGCTTAGATTTTTAACATTAGAGAACCAACAATGGGGTAGGTGAGAAAAGAAAATGCCACCCAAATACCCAACAAAATCACATTAAGCAATTCACACTGCGTTGTATGTATACAGTTGGAAGTTGAGAACATGTTATAATGATATCTGAGAAATACACTCATTAATATATATGTACATCTTAGTTCCTAATCAGGAGGTTCTTGTCAAGAGAATTTTTAAGACATATATCTTTGGCTATAAGTAGATTTTATCCTCTCAGTTATAGTTTATGATTCTTGCATTTTCTCATAGCCATTAAATACCCCTGTGAAATAATATTGAAACACTTACATGAATTTAAAAGCAAGGCATTTTCTTTGTAAAACTTTACTCATATAAGTCTTAGAAATTCTCTTTTCCTCCTTGAATTTTGGTTTCCCTACATACAAGATAAAAGGGCAAAGATATTTGATTTGAAAACTTCTTTGTAACTCTTAAAATATATGATTCTATAGGTAAAGTTATAAAGGTATAATATAAGTGGTAAATGAACATCAATTAAAGGAAAAATTTTCTTCAATAGGGTGATAAAAAAATTGGGAAAAATTAATACAGTATCTTTAGGTAATGTTTTGGCATTAACTACTAAATTTGAATGTAAACATATCCTGTGATTCCACTTCTAGAGGCGAGCATGCACATTTATGTCAAGAGACATGCGAAACCAATGTTAACTGAAGTGTTGTTATTTGTAGCAACCTAATTTTGGAACCAAAGCAAATGTCTATGTATATTTATAAATGCATTGTGGTATGTTTATTATCGTAGGCAATTGGATAATAGTCATAAAGTGAACAATCTGCCTTAGTGTGGTGTAATTTAGATTAAGTAAAAGTATTTACACGTAAAATAATGTATTCTATACTATTCAAGTGAAATAAAGCTAAAAACAAACAAACAAAAAACCAGACTACTGCTCCTGTGATAGAACGGAGAATAAAAAGAGAAGTAGGCTAGGTGTGGTGGCTAATACTGCAATCTCTGTGCTTTGGGAGGCCCAGGCGGGAGGATTACTTGAGGCCAGAAGTTCTAGACCAGCATGAGGAATATAGTGAGATCCTGAATCTACAAAATACAATAAAAATTATCCGGAGATAGTGATTCATGCTTATATTCCCAGCTGCTCTGGAGGCTAGGCAGGAGGATTACTTGAGCCCAGAAGTGCCACTGCATTCCAACCTGGGTGACAGACTAAACTCTGTTTCTAAATAAATAAAAGAAGTTATCCAGAATCTACAACTGAGGGAGTGTTAGTATTGGGCGTAGGGGTCCTAGGTTCTGGCAGTATACGAAATATTTGACCTAAGCGATGGTTATACAAGTATTTTTCTATGATTCATTGATTTGTACATTTAGGTTTTTGATTTTTTGGTTTTTTTTAAATTTTCTCTACATGGGCTTCATTTCACAATAAATAAAAAAGAGCTGTGTTCATTTTTGTTTTGTTTTGTTTTTAAGAGACCTGGAATAAGTATGTAATACATAGTAGAGACAGCATATAACAATCACAAAAATAAGGGAGATACAGAATTTCTAACTAAGTATGGATCCTACAGCCAAACATGCTAAAATATACTACACTCAATGTTGAAGAGAAATTCCAGAACATTGTAATCCTACTTACACAAAATGGAAGATAGAGTAGATTGGTGTCTATAAAACGTGATGTGGTTTCTTCAGGATCCTTCTCTAGGGACCTTGGACCAACCTAGTTCTCCCATTTTCTTGCTTGTAGTTTTCAAAAATAACTGTAGGATGTGTTGGGCAGATAACATTCTGAAATGAGAAGCTGAGCAGAACTACCTGGAATCCATTCTTGCCCCTCCTCTCAAGCAAGATGTCCTTCAGTGCTTTTGCCCAGTGACTCACATGGCCCTAGGGTAGATAATTCAGGTGGGCTGCCTTTTGGGGTTCCTTATTTATGGTGCAAGTGGGGCACATGTAGAAGATATTCCATCTGCTCTATTTTGTTTAGCCTTGGAAGACTGGCTTGCAATGAATCCTAGGCATCTTTTGTCCCCAACTGCCTCTCTGTAAGTAACACGCCCATTTCATGTAACTTGTGCGTGGTTGTTCTGCCTCACCAGACTCAGACAACTTGGTAACCAGTGCACGGCAAATCTGCTTCACAGTTACTTGGACACTAATTACAAACTTGCATTAAAAAATGTCTGGACTGATCCTTGTGCCTCACATCTGTAATTCCAGCACTTTGGAAGACCAAGATGGAAGAATGGCATGAGCTCAGGAGTTTGAGCCTGGAATAGGCAACATAGGGAGATCTTGTTTCTATAAAAAATCAAAACAATTAGCCTGGCAAAGTGGTGTGCATCTGTGTTCCAGCTGTTGAAAGGGGAGGCTGAGGCAGAAGGATAACCTGAGTCCAGCAGGTCAAGGTTGTAGTGAGTCGTGATTGATTGCAATCCAGTCTAGATGGTAGAGTGAGACCCTGATCAAAAAAAAAAAAAAAAGAAAGAAAAGAAAATAAAAGAAAAAGAAAGAAAGAAAGAAGTCTGTAATAAAATGAATGTGAGTTAATAAATTAAGCCTATAAATGATGCTTGTAATGGCATTAAATGGTGAAACTGACATTCAAAATAACATTTTGAAGAAGTGGACAGGGCTAACTTCACACATTTCTTTTTCCTTAAAGGAGAAGCCACATTTGCTTATTTTACAAGACGTATGTTCTCCTGCTTATTCATTAATCTGCCAAAGTCAGCACATTTCAGATTAATAGTTCTTATTCAGCTGGTAGACACAGCTATATCTTGATTTTATGGGTGGTTCACACCTCCCCCCTGATCCTCACACTGATCATCTCTTCATCTCCCCAGAAACTGTTCTTCTTCTTCTTCAGAGGGTCACACAACCATTTTTGAAATAGAGACATTTTGATTTTTCCTAAATCAACAGATATGTAAAATATTTGTAAATACCACAAAACTTCAATTTCTAAAATAACTGTCAAGAAATATAAACAAGAGACAAACTCAATCCATCCTAGCCCCTTCCTTATCTCTTTATCGTCTCATTGTCAACCTTCCAGCTGCCTGCATGGAGCTTCGTAGACAGGGTAAGGATAAAAGAGGAGAGTACTTATTAAGAGCACTGTTTAGTAGATGACCCAGAAACAGAAGCCCCCCTCTAGGAACGGAGAAGCAAGGGGGCAACAGACATGTTCAGGATCCACTTATAAGTCTGATCTGCAATAAGGAAGCCTCTAGAATGGGTCACTCTTTTGTCCTCTCTGGGTTTGTTGTGAAACTTCCAGAATGCAACATGAGGCTTTTAGTACTAACTGCTCCACCCTTAAGTCCATCTGAGGATGATGATAGAGAAACAATTTTGTTTATGGGAGTTATGCTCTAGTCAGAGACACACTGGAAGATAGGGAATTATGTTGACAAATGTTCAAGCTATTCTTGAAGGGCATATTGTGTGTGTGTGGGGGGCGTTTCTGTGGGTCTGTGCAGTATGTGTTTAGCAGATTATTAAACAATTGTATCAGAAATTCCAGGCTATACACCCCAAGCTTCCTCACAGCAAAGAGGAATGAAGACCTAAGTATACCAGCTCTTTTGATTTATTGATAAATCAACTACAAGTGTTGATATTTGAAAAAAGTCATAGATATATTGTGATGTCTGTTCATGTGTTCTGCATTTTCACAGTAGATGAACAACAATGAACAAAACTTTTTAGTTTTTTTGTCTCCTTTATTTTATTTAGTTCACACACAGCATCATAAGACCAATAAAAATACAAAGAAAAATATGTCATCCAAAAATCAAATTGATGATTTGCCAATACCCGCCCTCTGTCCCAAGATCCTTTCTCCCAGGATCTCATAATAAGCACAATTTTACACTCTGTTTTTATTACATTTTTTTAAAGTTCACATTGATATGTAAATACTTGGCTGTAATAGCATGCAATGTTCCCTGTCATCTCTGGGTGGTTACAGTCTTGCATTTCAGAGATGAGCATTAATTCATACTGTCATTGCTCCATCGCACAATTACTTGTCCCTGCATTGTTAATAAGCTGCTTCTCTTGGTTTTACACTCTGACCTAGTTTTATTTGTTTATTTATTTTTATTTATTCACTGGAGTAAGAGAAGCTGCTTAAAGCTAGCTGAATAGAACAACTTGTTCCCTATGTGGTGGTCATTGACCTGCATGGGCATCAATGGAATATCTTTTATTTTCTGTAAGCAAAAATAGTACATTATGAAAACTGAAATACTTATGAAAGGACAAGAAACTTTGTAACTGTGATTTTTTTCCCCTTTGTACTCCACTTTTTAATGATCACTTGGCAAACTTTCTTCAAAAATTGGGTGTTATATTTTTCCTGAAGTTATCCACTTGTCCATATTTTTTTCTCAAAATTTACTTTTTCTAATATGTTGAGCCAGTGGTACTCCAGAAATTGATATATTCAAGCAATATAATTGGGTGATGTAGTTTATTCATCTAAAATGAACCAACTATTTATCAAGGTATGGATGTCTTATTGTACACTCAATACTCTTTTTCAAAGTACAATGAATTTTTTCAGAGGATTAGAACGGTATTGAACCTGAACTGCACAATCAACCTTAACTAGAAAGTCTACATACTGTTCACTTTTTCAAAAAACCATCTGAGTTGGGGCTCATTTATTCACTTATACAACTAAAAATAACTAAGAAATTTCTAGTTGTCCAGGGACTGTGCTAGTTGTTGGCATTGTAAAAAAAGATCTGATGAATGCATCTCTGTTCTCAGTGTTATATCCTAGCAAGAAAATAGAATATAGAAACAAACAGTTGCAATAAAGTATCACAATGCTAATGATCTAATTCAATAAAGGGTAAAAATGAATATACAAATTTAGCCATCATCAATTTTTCCTGGAATATCAGAAAAGACTTTAGAGAATACTAGTTCCAAAATTTTGTTTACATGTCTAATACAAGTTGCATAGTTATGAAATGGGAAAATGATCTCAGGAGATAAACTAATTGGACATAGTCAAAACTTAGAATGTGGTCTCTATTGCTATAAGAATTGAGGTAGAAAAGACAGGCAGGAGACTGGTCACGAGGACAATGTAAGAAGCTTTGACTATCTGAAGGCCTGCCTAACCACACTAATAGAAATCAGAACCATTTACCCCTAAACTGTTAAAACCTTCTGCTTCAAACATGTATTCCACTATTCTAGTCTCATAATTGTACCTTACAATGAATTTTCAAGAACTATTATGTTATTTCTCTAAAACCAGCTCTCATGGCTCATCATGTCACAACTGAAATCTTCATGCAGAGAACACTGCTTGCATGGGAAGAACATGCCATGAAACAGAAGACCAGTGTCTCTAAGGCACTGTTTTGTCATGGTTCGTCTGGATTCCAGAGTTCACAATAAGCCTGATGAACCATGTGGTCAAATTATGGCCTGTCATTTGGTGCCCTCCATGGTTATAGACCCCACCTTTCTAGCACTTACAACAAGGTTGACTCAACTTTCCCAATTCCAATTCCTCCTGGAGAACTGGGTGTTGGGTCATGTTTCTCTTTTTCTCAAATCCCATCCAAAACCCAGCTTTTGTTCATTCTAAATTAAAAAAGGAAAATAAATCTTTTTCTAAGTCTTCAAACCACATCAAGACCATGATCAATTTTACCAATAGCATACAGGACTTGCCAATGATGACTAATTAAAGCCCAGCATTGCAAACTTTATGAGGTTAGAGGCTATTCCCTGAAAACTCCTTAACATTTGGTAACCTGGTACTCAATGAACATTTGTTGAATAAGGTGAAAGATTGATTAACTCCCCATCGTGTTCCATAAGGGCAGGAATCATATCTAATTCATTCCTGACCCTATATCTGGCACCACGTCTGGCACAGAATAAATGGTTAATTGGTGTTTATTACATTAACTTTCCTTTTCTTGTGGCACAAAACACTTGTAATATATACTACACGTTCCTGTACTATTTTCACCACATGAGTAAGTTATTCTTGCTGTCTCCTAGTGCCTTTGCTTTTTTTATGAAATCATGTCTTCATTCTCCAACAGAAAGCAACTTCACTCATTATCCTCTTCTGTCTATTCCATGTAATGAACAGTAACAGAGCATTCACTAAGGCAAGCAGCTCTATTCAATATTTCAAGGATACAACAATAAATAAGATGACTCAAGGTATGTATGAAGCAAATTTAAACACCTGATCCACACATGACGCTCCAGAAAAGTGTACAGGAAAAAAATGTCTAACTCTAAATGAAGAGAAAACCACAGATTAGAAAGAAAGTGTCTCGTGATTTGGCTACATGGAGGAAAGAACATGTGTGAAGGCAAGGAGGCAGCAACATTTGGGGAAGCAGGAAAAAAATGAATGTTACCAGGATGCAGCATACATGAAAATGAATAGCAAAGGATGAGATTTGAAAAGCCGTTAAGATACAGCTTATTTGGCACATTTTGAAGGCTATTGGGAATTCACCAAACACACTCAGGGAAGAAACAGAGTTGATTTGCTGTGAATGTTTAATTGTTCTCTGAATATACTGACAAAATTTCAGCCTTCTTTTTTCTTTTTGAAAATGTTTTCTTTATTTTAAAGATGTGGGTTACAATTCAGGGTTAGGTATACAAATGTTCATTATGTCGGTACCCCTGTTGATGAGATGTGACCCTCCCTCCCCTGGCAGCTTCCCTCAACTGCCAGTCCCTTGCTTATAATATTATGATAATTGTTCAAGGTTCACTTATAAGTGAGAACATATGGTACTCTGTTCTTTGTTTCTGTGATAGATCACTGAGTATGATAGACTCTAATTCCATCCAAGTTACTGCGAAGTCCATATGTTTGTTCTTCTTTATGGCTGCATAATATTCCATCGTGTATATGTACCACTTTTTTTTATCCAGTCCAGCTTCGATCGGCAGCATGGTTGGTTCATGTTTTTGCTATTGTGAATAGAGCTGCAGCCTTCTTTTTTCAATCAACACTTTTCAATATTGGATAGCTGGAGGAAGGCTGCCCAACATCAAGTTGCAGAAGAGATTTGAGGGAATTGTTGTCAATGCTGCTGCCCTAGCAAGGTATGGAAGAAGTTAGAGCCCAGTCTTGAAACAGCTTCTACACCAGCATACAACCGCCGGAAGCTGCATTCACTTCAGCTATCAACAAGGGCCAAGTGCTTCACAGACACCTGAATAACATTACAAAATCAGAGAGTCGCTACAGAACCCTGTCCACTTATTCCTCACTGCCTGGTTTCTTCTCTCAGCACATGCTTGTTCTATACTTACATGTCAGTTGCAAGAGACAGCAGGGTAGAGGGTAATATCTGGATGCTGTATTTTTGGTTAGAGAAAGAGGAAACAGAGAATTTTGAGAAAATGGAAATGCTAAACAAAAGATAATGGGCAGTCTTGTCCTTATGATTCCTTTCCTCTCCACTTCCCCGCTTGAGCAACTTAGTCTTAATGTCATTATACAGGGCAGCAGGAAAAAGATACATGCTAGTACTTGGAGGACACCAGCCCTGAAGAACTAGAGTAGGTATCTAATGCCCTTTATTGCTCTTCCCTTCCTCTGTCCCTTAGAAAATTGTCCAGCATCTGTTTTTTCTACCTTTGTGCTCTTGGGTCCAATGATCAAGGCTCACCTCTGAGTGAGAATATGCAGTATTTGGTTTATTGTTTCTGTGGTAGTTGCCTTAGAATGATGTTTGGAGGACTCTGTCGGCATATACTATATGCGTGGTATGTTTGGCACCTGCTGTTGCATTCCAGAGCCCCAGCAGTTAAGGGGACTCTCTAGAGTTTGAGTGACCTGGCATTGGATATCAGAACACAAGCAAGATGAGGGCAGTGTTCATTGGGGATGCCATCAAGTATGAGGTGGCCCATTCCAAAGGTGAGAAGTGAGAAGGGCATGTGTGTGGTGTGATGAGGAGGCAGAGATGTTGGGGATAGCATCTTGCATCTAGAACATTAAGGTTAGTGTCGAGTCTGGTGTGGGCTGTTAGAACCCCAGCAAGGTATGAATGGCATTTTTATAGGACTAACCATGAAGTTCAGAACCTCAGTATATAAAAGGGAGGGGGCATACACACATTGGGGCAGGCTGGCATGTGATTTTTAGAGTTCAAATATGGTGAGAATGTTATCTGTTTGGGCCATGGCCTGGTATGTGTTGTTGCAAGCAGGAAGTACAGAGTTGGATATCAGAATTTTATCAAAATAAAGATGGCACTCATGCAAGTGCCCAGAGAGAGCTTCAGACCTCATGCCAACTCTGCAGGGAACCTATTCAATGGGATTATCTGGCATGGAAAGCTATAACCCAAGTGGAGTGAAGAAGGCATCCTTAGCAGAAAAGTGTGCTGCATGATGCAGGGTTAGATACTAAGGTGAGTGAAATGGACATTCTCTCAGGGAGTGAATCTTTGATATAATTCTGCAAAAGACGCAAAAACCTGGATCATGACAAATCAATCTGAAGAATATTCTACAGCATACTTTAACTACAATCTCAAAAACTATCAAGGTTATGAAAATCTTTTCTTAAAGACTAGGGAGCCATTTCAGGTTAGGGAAGAGTCAAGTGACAGGACAACTAAACTCTTCCATGTGATTGTTAATTACATCTGTGTACCACAAATGACTTTATGGAACAATTGGTGAAAACTAAATGGGGATCTGATAATTAGATGGATGCAATATGTTAATGTTAATTTTATCATTTGATTATTGTTTCCTATATATAAAAGAATTTGTTTTTTTCCTTGGGACTATATACTGAAGTATCAGGTCAGAAATGTACTCTCATATGGTTTAAGAAAAACAGTACTTTGTATGTTATTGCAATTTCATGTAATTGTGTGATTGTTTCAAAATGGATAAGTTGTAAAAGAAAAAGCACAAAATAATACATGCAATATTCCATGAAAATAAAGTTTTTAACAGACAAAATTAAGCTGTGGTAATGTAAAGCAGATCATTCATTGCCTGACCAGGAGAGTAGAGGGAGTTGACTTAGAAGGTACCTGAAGGAATTTCTAAAAATGTGAAAATGTTCCATATAATAGTGCAAATTGGATTTTAAGTGTACACACTTGGCAAAACTGTACAACTAAAATTTCTTGGTTTTATACATCTGTCAAATTGTAGAAATAAAAAAATGCAAGCCTAATATTTACACATTTTAATTTATGTAAACTTTGCCTTTAAAGATTGTAAAATATGATTTAGGACTTTAGGCTTTGGCTTAAGATGGAGAAAGCTGAAAAGAGAATCACTACCACACTCTTAACCAAGAAAAAAAAAATGCAGGAAAACCCGCAAACCACTTTTCTGAACCTGTCATAGATCTAAAAGTCAGGCATCACTAACTAACTCAAAAATCTAAGGAAAGATGGTGCCTTCAAGGAGAGACAGCACAAGAACCTTTGCTTACATAAGCAGACCAAGTAGGCGAGAATTCACCAAAGAGTTAGAATGAATTGCTAAAGGACAAGTGTGAGCTAGCATGTGAACTTAAAATCCCTAAAAGCCTCAGACTCTAGGAGAATTTTTATCTCCAAGCTCTTTCCCATGGACTTTATTAGATGTTCACAGTAAATACTGGGGACAAGATGTGAAACTGAGAAAGACTCCAATGTGTGTGTGTGTGTGTGTGTGTGTGTATGTGTGTGTGTGTGTGTGTGTGTGTAGCAGACCTGTAGTAGAAGAACTGTAGCTGCAATTGGAAAGCCCCTACCTAGGGAAAGAACAGGACATTCAGGAGAAATGAGATGAAACGAAATGGTCAAACAAAAACACAACTGGAATTCCAGAAGGAGAAAAGAGTGTGAGACAGAAGAAATACTTGCAGAGATAAATGTGATAATTTTTCAAAAATCCAGAAGCATAAAGGATTTCAGGCAGGATAAATAGCAAAAGCATTTATTTACACCGAGACATATCATATTCAAACTACTGAAGGTCAAAGGCAGATAGAAAATCTGTAAGGCCACCAGAAAAAAAAAAATGATGTATATATACAAACAAATATAAGACTTACAACAGACATTATTTACCAGCAGAAAATGAAGTGATATAATTAAATACTGGGGAGAAAGGTTAACCCAGAACTTTATACCCAATAAAAATATTTTTCTAAATAAATGAAAAATAAGAAGCATTCAGAAAGAGAGAAAAAATTCATTGCAGCAATAATGTACTATAATCAAATGTAAAATAAATTCTTCAGGAAAAAGGAATAAAATGCCACACAAAAACTTAGAACTAAATCAAAAAATGAAGAGTACTGGAAATGGCGTAATGTTTATAATTGCTCTTAAAAATAGCTGTATATTTAGAATAACAATTGTAACCACGTATTGTGTGTTTATACCATTTTAAATTTTAAAATCTATGGCAGTAGTAGCAACAATAATGTGAGGAAAAATTAGAGTACACTGTTGAAAGGTTGTCACAATGCATGTGATGTTGTATAATATTTAAAGAGATTCAGATTAATAAGTAATCCATGTTGTAAACCTGAAGGCAGCCAATAAATAATTTTTAAGCAGATGTAATCACTAGGGCAATATTGGAGATGAAATAAAATAATAAAAATTACCTAATTAATCAAAAAGGGAAGAGAAAAAACAAAGGAAAATGGAACAAAAACAAAAAATATAACAAGAGGTTAAATTTTAATACAAACATTTCAAAAATTACATTAAATGTAAATAGTATAAACACATTAGTTAAAAAGATTGCCATATCAGATAAAAGTTCAAGATTAAACTATTTGCTGCTGGCAAAAAAATACTTAAAAACAGACAAAGTTTGAATATGAAAAATATGAAAATCTGCCATGCACATTGCTTAGCATCAGACCAAGTAGACTACAGAACAAGAAATATTATCAGGAATAAAGAAGGAAATTATGAAATGATAAAGGATTTAACTCACTAAAAATATACAACAATTGTAAAAGTTTATGCATCTGAGAGCACAAGCTCAGAAGATTCTACAGGAAAAAAGTCTGATAAAATTGAAAGAAGAAATAGACAAATTCACAATTTTAGCTGGAGATCTTAACACTCCTTTCTTAATAGTGAGAAAAATGTAGAAATAAATCAATCAATAAGAGTATAGAAGATAGACTGAAAATCCATTTGGCCTAGTTGCTGTTTTTTTTTTAACATCACACCCAGCAATATCAAAATATGCATTTTTCCCCTCAAGTGCATATGGAACATTCATCAAAATAGGCCATATTCTCAGGCATAAAATAAACTTTACCAAATTTAAAATTGCTAAATTTTCCAAAGTACATTTTCAGGTGATTTTCGAACTAAATAAAAATCAATAACAGGGTGAAAACTGGAAAATCTTAAAAACTACAAATTACTGATTGAAGATATTAGAGAAAACCTAAAATAAATACACATTGTTAACAGATTGGTAGACACGATACTGTTAAGTTGTCAGTTTTCCTGATTGATCTATCAATTAAATGCAGTTCCAGATAATATCCCAGAAGGTTTTGGGGGAAGTCAATCAAGTCTTCCCAAAATCTATGTGGAATTTAAAAAGGTTAAATGGATCATCTTCAAACTGGACACAGAATTGCATCATTTCCTCTCTGGAGCAATAATTATTTTTCCAGTGATTTGTGACATTTAGATCAACTAAGTGAACATCTTCCCTAAACTACAGACTATATCAAAACCTCTGCAATGTTACTGAGGTGGTCCAATACTTTATCCCCTACTGCCATTCCCTTTTGAGCAGTCTCCCAACATACAAACTTCTACAGGAAACCCCCAAGCTCTAAACTCTTGAAGTTTTTCTACCTTCTTTCTATCTCAGGTTCCAGGCTCCCAAACTTCCTATGAAACCAATTTTCTAGTGCATTTTCTCCTATTATTACTAAATTCTATCATGCACAATGGCAGAAAGAAATATCTAACTTCCTACATGAGGAAAAACACTGGCATATATGTATAGTCCTTTAGGGCTACATAACACAATACAATAGACTGTGTGGCGTATGAACAACAGAAACTTACTTCTTAGAGTTAGGGAAGTTGGGAAGTTCAAGTTCAAGACACCAGTAGTTTTGGTGCTTGGTGAGGGCCCGTCCGGGTCATAGAAGACCATCTTTTCACAAGGTCCTTAGGTGGTAGAAGGTGAAAGGCAGCTCTCTGGGGTATCTTGTATAAGGACACAAATTTGCATTTATGAGGGATCTACTCTCATGACTTAATAGCCTCCCAAAAGACTCCACCTCCTAAAACCAGCACATTAGGGATTAGAATTTCAACATATGAATTTTGGGGGGGACACAACATCCAGCCTGAAACTGTGTGTATGTGTGATTGTGTGTGTATGTATGCGTGTGTGTGTGTGTGTGTGTGTGTGTGTGTGTGTGTGTGTGTATCGCTGAATATATATGCTTGTTTTGATTTCCTGAACACAGTCTTTATTTTTGCCAATTGTTAACTCCATTCTGGAATAATACAATGGAGAAAGATGAAGAGTCCTGGCATATAAGAGATAAGATGGACAAGTGGGACCTCATCAAACTGACAAGTTTCTGCAAAGTCAAAGGAACAATCAAGAGAGCAGGGAGACAGCCCACAGACTGGGAAAAAATATTTGCCATCTATATGTCTGACAAACGTCTAACTTCTAAGATCAACAAGGAATTCAAACTTGCCAAAAAGAAAAAAGCAAACAGCTCTATTACAAAGTGGGCAAAAGATATGAATAGACACTTCTCAAAAGAAGACATATGAGCAGTCAACCAATATGTGAAAAAATGTTCAACCTCACTAGTTACCAAATACATGCACATTAAAACCACACTGAGATACAATCTAACTCCAGTCAGGATGGCCATCATCAATAACTCAGAAAACAATGAATACTAGTGAAGCTACGGGGGAAAGGTAACACTTCTACCTGGTTGGTGGGAGTGTAAACTAATACAACTTCTGTGGAAAACAATTTGGCGATTTCTAAATGATCTAAAAATTGACTTTCCATCTACTGGGAATATACCCAGAGGAACTCAAATCACTCTATTAAAAAGATACCTGGAAGATGGCGACGGCATAGGTGAACTGGTGAGATTCTCTGAACATGAGTTTCCCAAAAAGACTATTACTCCTCTTCCCCCCTCCCCCAGCCCGCCACCAGTCATGCTGGTGCGCGGCCTGGGGACCTTTGGTCCCACACAGGGCCAGATATTGCGGCACCCTGCTGCTGCTGTTCCACTGTGTGCCTGGGAGTCTCAGGTCCCAGCCCCCTCCCAGCTCCCACCCAGCTACATCATCTCCAGCCCGGCACCTGGCCCCAAGCCACCAATCACACAGGGATGCTCTGGGCGCCTGCCCCTCAGAGACACCAGTTCCGTTCCTGGCTGAAGTACCCTGTGGGGGGCCCAGGGCCACTCTCACCACTCACCGCCTGCCCTTTGGAGCTTTGGAGCTCTGGAACTCCGGGCCCACACTGGCTGAGGCACTCAGCATGAGACCCCAAGCTGGGGGACCCAGACAAGCGAAGAAAAACAGATCTACATAAACTGCCTCGCCATTCTCCAGGCAGAGACTTCCAATGCCCTGCCCACCTATCAACAAACTTTACCTCAGTTCCTAAGGCCAGATATTGCAGCCCCCTGCTGCTACTATTCCACTGCGTGCAAGGGAGTCTCGGGTCCCAGCCCCCTCCCAGCTCCCCCCCTGGCTACATCATCTCCAGCCTGGCACCTGGTACCAACCGCCAGTCACTAAGGGAGGCTCTGGGTGCCCTCCCCTCAGAGACACCGGCCCCATTCCTGGCTGAAGTAGCCTGTGGGGGGCCCAGGGCCACTCTTGCCACTCACTGCCTGCCCTTTGGAGCTTTGGAGCTCTGGAACTCTGGGCCTACCCTGGCTGAGGCACTCAGCACGAGACCTCAAGCTGGAGGATCCAGACAAGCAGAGAAAAACAGATCTACATAAACTGCCTCGCCATTCTCCAGGCAGATTTTCCATTGCCATGCCAACCTATCAACAAACTTTACTTCAGTCCCTAAGGCAATGGCGGGAAACAGGAGACAAAGCCCCACCCCTATGCTGTGGCGCAAAACAAAGGGGAGAGGCCAGAATCGGAGATCAGAGAAGTGACTTTAGTCTGATCGCTTATTTTGAATTATGATTTTGTCATTGTAACTGTTGGTTTTGATCACATCTGTTGTTAGCCTTCTGACTTATACTGTTTCTTGATTTTATTGGCCTGTTTCTGTGTAGCTATCAGTACTCTTTAGGGAATCTTTCTTACGTATCTTTCTTCACTTCTTCCTGGCCTTGTGGCTTTCTCACCTGATAGTTGGTATGTATATCTGTTTTCCTTCTCGCTCTTCTCTCTTTCTAACTCCCTATTAACCCCCTCTTCCTCCATTATTTTTCTCTTTTGTACCCCTCTTTTTAATCTAGGGACCAAGACTACATACTGCTGAATGGACAGATTGTAAGACAGAGGGAAATAGGTTCCAGTGTGCTCATACTCCTGTTTGTGGGTGCTAGAATCAGCATTCTGAACCACACCTTCCCTCTCAATTAAACCTCAAAACTGCAAAAAGTACAGATTGCAGCCTATGCTCCAACCTGAAAAGTGAACAAAGCCAGAACACCCTCATAAGGAAGAGCAGGACATTGTAGAAGAGAAATAAAAGCAACTCCACCTTCCCTCAAAAACAGAATTGAAGAAGGGGAGGGAAAGGGGGAGAGAGAGAAAAATCTACACAAATGAAGAACAACCAAAAGAAGAGTGTGGGTCTCTCCCAGACCCCTGGGAGGGCAGACACTGAGCAAACAGACTTTGGAATGCAAGCAATGAAGGACCCCCAGAATGAAAGGTCTTAAACTACAAACATAGATATCAAGACAATAATGGAGAGATTAAAAAGAATTGAGGAGACACAAGAAGAAATTAGGAAGGAGCTGATATCTGAGATAACAGTAATAAACAATGCTGTGAATGAAATAAATAACAAACTGATAAGCATGGAAAGCAGAATTACCCAAGCAGAAGAAAGAATCTCAGAGCTTGAGGACCAAAATATAGAAATAACCCAAACTCTTAAAAACACAGAAAATAAGCTCAAAAAGACAGAACAAAACCTTCAAGAGATGAGCGATTACCTCAAGAGGCCTAACCTAAGAGTAATTGGACTCCTTGAGGAAGAAAGAGAGACAGAGACCACATTGGAAAAAACTTTCCATGAGATCATTCAAGAAAATTTCCCTTATAAATCAGTGATGCAAAAATTCAAACACAAGAGATTCAGAAAACCCCTGCAAGACAACCAATGAGAAGACCAACTACTAGACACATAATAATTCACCTAAACAAAGTAGGCATAAAAGAAAAAATCCTAAAGGCAGCAAGAGAAAAAGGCCAGATCACCCACCATGGAAGACCAATCAGAAAAGCGGCAGATTTATCTACAGAAACCCTGCAGGCTAGGAGAGCATGGAACCCTATCTTCAAAGTCCTAAAAGATAAACAATTCCAACCAAGAATAACCTACCCAGCTAAGCTAAGCTTCATCAGTGAGGGAGAATTAAAATCTTTCCCAGTTATACAATCCCTAAGAACTTATGCTGCCACCAAGCCATCGCTACATGAAACACTTAAGAAAGTACTAAACACAGAAGGAAAAAAGAATACGTTCTTCACAAGAGTACAGGGAAAAGAATGAAATATACATGAACCAACCCCAAAACCAAAAGAAAGACCAAAAAACCCCAAAAAAACAAGTGGAAGGAAAACAACTATATAAGAACTCTATGATAGGGACAAACTCTCACATTTCAATAATTAGTCTGAATGTGAATGGACTAAACGCACCACTGAAAAGACATAGAATAACAAA
>NW_007256768.1:62583-64789 GCF_000164805.1 Carlito syrichta
CGCGCCAACTTTCATAAAGCAACTTCTAGGAAAACTAAAGAAAGATATTGACTCTAACACCATCATAACTGGGGACTTTAATACCCCACTCACAACCCTAGACAGATAATCAGGATAAAAAATCAGCAAAGAGATCCGGAACCTCAATGAGACTCAAGACCAAATGGAATTAATTGATACCTACAGAATGCTCCATCCAAAGACCACAGAATACACATTCTACTCATCACCACATGAAACGTATTCTAAGATCGACCATGTAATTGGACACAAATCAAGGATAAGCAAATTTAAAAGGATTGAAATTCTACCATGCACCTTTTCAGACCACAGTGGAATAAAAATAAACATTAACACAAACAAGGTACCCCCAAAACCCACAAGGACATGGACACTAAACAGCATGATGCCAAACAACTCCTGGGTCAATGATGAAATCAAAACAGAGATCAAAAGATACCTGGAAACAAATGAAAATGAAGAAATGTCTTACCAAAATCTCTGGGATGCCTTTGAAAGCTTTAGTAAGAGGGGAATTTATATCCCTACAAACACACATGAAGAAAATGGAAGGAACACAAATTAACCAACCTAACAAACCACCTAAAGAAGCTGGAAAAGCAAGACCACAAAAACCCTAATTTCAGTAGAAGAATCCAGATCACCAAAATAAAAGCCCAAATTCAGGACATAGAAGATAAAAAGATAATACAAAAAATCAATGAAACAAAAAACTGGTTCTTCGAAAGGATAAACAAGATCGATGGTCCCATAGCTAGACTGACCAAGAAAAAACGAGAAAAAAACCAAATAAGCACAATCAGAAACACAAAAGATGAAGTCACATCTGACCCTGAAGAAATACAAAAGATCATTAGAGACTACTACGTACACTTGTATGGAAACAAACTTGAAAACCTTAAGGAAATGGAGGACTTTCTGACATCACACAACCAACTAAGTTGGAACTAGAAGAAATTGAGACCCTAAATAGACCAATAACAATCAAGGAAATCAACTACGTAATAAGAAAACTTCCTACAAAAAAAATCCCTGGTCCAGATGGCTTTCCAGGAGAATTCTACAAGACAGTTCAGGAGGAGCTGATACCAATCCTACTGAAGATATTCCAGGTGATTGAAGAAGATGGAACTCTCCCCAAATCATTTTACGAAGCCAACATCACATTGATACCCAAGCCAGGTAAAGATCCAACAAAGAAAGACAACTACAGGCCAATATCTTTGATGAACATAGATGCTAAAATTCTCAACAAGATCCTAGCAAACCGGATTCAGTAATACATCACAAAAATCATCCATCATGACCAAGTAGGCTTCATTCCTGGGATGCAAGGCTGGTTCAACATTCGTAAAACCATAAATGTAATTAAATGCATCAACAGATATCAAAACAAAAACCACATGATTATATCATTAGATGCAGAAAAAGCTTTTGATAAAATTAAGCATCCCTTCTTGATAAAAACCCTTGAATATCTAGGCATACGGGGAATGTACCTCAAAATAGTAAAAGCCATCTACGAGAAACCCACAGCCAGCGTACTCCTAAATGGACAAAAATTGGAACCATTTTCCCTGAAAACTGGAGCAAGACAAGGATACCTACTCTCACCCCTCCTGTTCAACATAGTATTGGAAGTTCTGGCTCTAGCAATCAGAGAAGAGGAAGCAATCAGGGGGATCCAAATAGGAAAAGAGGAAGTCTAGTTATCTCTCTTTGCAGATGATATGATTGTGTACCTTGAAAACCCAAGAGATTCTCTCAAACACCTCCTTACACTGATAAAGGCCTTTGGCAAAGTCTCAGGATACAAAATAAATGTACAAAAGACAATCGCATTTCTCTACACCAATAATAAACAGAAACCCAAATAAAAACCACAATTCCATTCACGACAACCACAAAAAAAATGAAATACCTTGGCATCTTCCTAAGCAGAGACGTGAAAGACCTTTGCAATGAAAATTACAAAACACTGCTCAAAGAAATCAAAGATGACACAAACAAGTGGAAAAATATCCCATGCTCATGGATTAGAAGAATCAACCTTGTGAAGATGTCCATCTTACTAGTACAAATTCAATGCAATACCCATCAAATTACCAGCAACATTCTTCTCAGACCTAGAAAAAACAACACAGGAATTCATATGGAAACACAAACGTCCAAGAATAGCCAGAAC
>NW_007256768.1:65052-115616 GCF_000164805.1 Carlito syrichta
CCTCCACCACCTACCACTGGGGAGAGGAGAACCTATTCAGTAAATGGTGCTGGGAAAACTGGCTGACCACATGCAGAAGATTGAAACAGGACTGCTATCTATCCCTATGCACAAAGGTTAACTCCAAATGGATCAGAGACCTAAATTTAAAACCTCAAACCATAAGAACCTTAGAAAATGAAGGAAATATTCTCATGGAAATCGGAACTGGCATCCAATTTCTGAACAAAACCCAAAACCCACAGGTCATAAGAGAGAAGATAGACAAGTGGGTCTTTATTAAACTGGCAATCTTCTACAAAGCCAAAGAAACCATCAAGAGAGCAGGAAGACAGCCTACAGACTGGGAAAAAGTATTTGCCAACACCAGGTCTGACAAAGGTTTAACATCCTGGATTTACAAGGAACTCAAACGTGCTGAAAAGAAAAAAACAAACAACCCCATTATAAAATGGGCAAAAGATATGAACAGACACTTCACAAAGGAAGAAATCCGAGCAGCCAACAGACACATGAAGAAATGTTCAACCTCACTAATCATCAGGGAGATACAAATCAAAACCACACTGAGATACCACCTAACTCCAGTCAGATGGTAATTATCAACAACTCAAAAAATAACAGTTGCTGGAGAGGGTTTAGCAAAAAGCGAACACTTCTACACTGTTGGTGGGAGTGTAAACTAGTGCAACCTCTGTGGAAAGCAGTGTGGCAATTCCTAAAAACTCTAACTATCAACCTCCCATATGACCCCGCAATCCCCCTACTGGGAATATATCCTGAAGAACTCAAATCACTCTATAAAAAAGATACCTGCACACATATGTTTATCACAGCATTGTTCACAATAGCAAGAACCTGGAAACAACCATGCTGCCCATCAAAAGAGGACTGGATTTTAAAAATGTGGTACATATACATGATGGAATACTATGCAGCCATAAAAAAGAACAAAATCATGAATTTCACAGCAACCTGGATGGAACTAGAGTCTATAATACTGAGTGACCTTTCACAGAAACAAAGATCCGAGTATCATAGGTTCTCACTCATATAATGGACCTTGAACATCCAATGTAATACTATAAGAAAATGACTGACGGTACTGGGAAACTATGGGGGGGAGGGAGATGGGATTAATAGTAGCAAATATCTGTCTGGGGACGGGGAAACACCTCTTATCAACAGGGTGCCTGAATGAAATGTAATTGTATACCTAACCCTTAACTGTACCCCACAACATCATAATAAAAAATATTGATATAAAAAAAGATACCTGCATATGTATGTTTATTGCAGCATTGTTCACAGTAGCAAAAACATGGAACCAACCATGCTGTCCATCAAAAGAGGACTGGATTTTTAAAAATGTGATACATATACACAATGGAATATTATGTAGCCATGGGAGAAGGACAAAATTATGAACTTCACAGCAACTTGGACGGACTTAGAGTCTATAATACTGTTTGATCTATCACAGAAGCAAAGAACTTAGTATTACATGTTCTCGCTCATAAGCGTAACTTGAACAGTTATCGTGATACTCTCAGAAAAGGACTGGCAGTAGTGGGAAACTGTGGGTAGGGATTGGCAGTAGTGGAGTAGTGAGAATCTGCTGGTGTGGGGGGAGGCACACCTCATCAACAAGAGTACCTGCAAAATGAACATTTGTATACCTAACACTGAATTGTACCTCACATCCTTAAAATAAAATTTAAAAAAAAGAAAAAAAAAATACTTAGCAACAACAGCATAAAAAGTTTCCTGGCAACTATCAGGTTTCAAATCTTTCCCCACAATTTTTGTGTTCTTTTTTTTTTTGAGTTGGAGTCTCACTCTGTCACCCAGACTGGAGTGCAGTGGCCTCTCCCGGCCACCGCCGCCTCGCTTGCTGGGCTCCAGTGATCCTTCCGCCTCAGCCTTCTGAGTAGCTGGAATTACAGGCATGCGCTACCACGACCGGCCAATTTTTTGATTTATTGTAGAGATGAGGTCTCGCCAAGTTGCCCAGGCGGGTCTCGAACCCTCGGGCTCAGGCAATCCACTCACCTCAGCCTCCCAAAGGCACGGGATTACAGGCTGAGCCACCGAGCCCGGCTTATTTTTGTGTTCTTAAACAAATCACCTAATGCTCCTTTATTTCAGGTTTCCTTGTTAATAAAAAAGAATACAACCTAGAGTTGCTAGAAGGATAAATAAGGTACTAGATTCATGCCTAGCACATGTAGCAAAGGTGATATATTATTTATTATTGCTGATTTTTTAGGTTGTTGTTCATCTCTATATTTAATGACATATAGCTGGTTAACTTAGTTTACAGCAAAATTGCCCAATCATTTATCTATCTATCTATTTATTTATTTGTTATAAAGATGTGGGGTACAATTCAGGGTTAGGTATACAAACGTTGATTATGTAGGTACCCTTATTAATGAGGTGTGCCCCTCCCTCCCCTAGCAGTTTTCCTCAACTTCCAATCCCACTCCTCCTCCACTGGCAGTTTCCCACTACTGCCAATCCCTTTCTTATAGTATTATAATAACTGTTCAAGTTCCGCTTATGAGTGAGAACATATGATACTCTTTACTTTGTTTCTGTGATAGATCACTGAGTATGATCGACTCTAATTCCATCCAAGTTGCTGCAAAGTCTGTATGTTTGTTCTTCTTTATGGTTGCATAATATTCCATTGTGTTTATGTACCAATTTTTAATCTAGTCCAGCTTTGATGAAACTGTCCAATCTTTTAATTGCTCACTATTTGCATAACATTACTTCTAAACAATCAACCTTCATTTTTTTTCTGAAATATTAGAAAATTCTTATTTGTGTGACTTTCAGAGATATCCAGAAATATTTTTTAAGGGAAATACGGTCCTTTGCTTAGATGAGAAACTCAGCAAACTGCCTTTGCATTGACATCTTGGTGTATCCACAGAGAAGGGTGCTTTGCACAAATAAAGGGTAGGGGTGCCTACAGCAAGAAGGTTGCTCATGGCCCATTAGTGAATGGTATTGAGGTATGTGAATCAGATTCCGTAAACTCTGTCACTCACCCAGAACTGACTACCTGTAAATGAACTTAAAATCTGATTTCCTGGACTTCAACCCAAGACAAGTGGTCATTTTCCATCATGGGGCATCAGCTGGTCCAAATATTTTTGATTCACCAGTTGCCATGGATAAATTCTGAGCCATGATTCTAATATATGACATAAAAACAGGTATTTGGAATAACTTGGAGCATGTGTAATTAACTGACCATAGAAAAGTAATATGGCATATTTAAGAGCATAAGCTTTGAAGTGAGTCATGATTAATTTAAATTTTGGGTTCTTCTTGACAAGGCTCATAACACTTAAAAGCCTCAGGTTCATGTGTATGTGTCTGTGTGTGTATGCAGACATACACATATCTAGTTGTGAGATTGCAAGAATTAAAAAAAAAAAAACTACTTGGTAAGATTATAAAGCACCATCTTGAAATATTGGTCACCATTTAGTAGTAGCTAAGTTGAGAAAATTACAGGATCGAGAAGCAATTTGTTACACCTGAAATTCCATAATTACCCCAGTGAGGCTTAGAACAGTCCTGTCTTTATTTTAAATATTATTAAAGAGAAGTCAGTTTCTCTTTAAAGTTATTTCACCCAATGCATATGCACATAATTGGAAAAGATGTAATTAAAAAATAAGTGTACAGGATTCCACTATGGACATTTTCTTCATTGGTATGAATTTATGCTGAATAACCTTAAACTCTTTATATTCACTATTTGATTTTAGTCAGTTTATGTTGGATTCACTGAATAAGAACTCAAGGCCCCACACTAATAGGTTCTAATTGATCATGATCCCATCCTGCTAGGTTCTTTTTCTATTTCCTTTTAGGCTATTTCATTGGAGTCCTCAAAGAGAAATTATCAAGTATATTTACCATTTACAATAGCATCCCTTTGTTTGGTTATTTTCACAAGCTAGGCATGATGCTGCATACTTTATAAATATTTCCTCATCTTAATTCCACAAGTAACTGCAGTGGAGTTGTGATTTCAAGACTGCAGATGAAGAAAGTGAGTATCTAAAAGTGTAGGTAAGTCTCTAAGACAGACAGTGTGCCAATACAGGCTTGGTAATTTTTTTCCTTCCTCTAGAGAGAGAGAGAGAAAAAAAAAAGGTCATTTGATTAGACATATTTCACTTTTGAAAACTATCTTCCCAGTTACCTAGAATTACAAGTTTTACAAGGAAGTGGAACCCAGAAAGAGCACACTTGACTTAGCTCTGTGGTTAACAGTAGAGATTGAACAACCCAAGGTTGTTAAATGACATGTGATTTTCTCTATGTCATTTGAACATATTGCAACTCAATATGCACAAACTTACTCATATTGTAACTCAATACCCCTCTTTCTAACATTATTATACAAGTATTAAAATTTTGAATGCTTACAGGTTTTAGCAATGCATTTCAGGAGAGATGGAGATGATAGTGGAGGAAAAACCAGTCTTTGTAGTGAATGCAGTTCAAATATGTTCAAATTACACAGCAGGACAATCATTATAGTACTTGATGGAGTTGCAGTACCATGAGCAACCCACTGAAGAAAGTGAAAACCCATAGTTGTGTTTCTGGACTGCTCTAATCATCTAAGCTTGCATTAAGTAATTATTTGTAAAAAGAAAAGATACATAAACAAATAGAAAACTCACAATAGCTAAGATACCTCTTAAAGTTACTCAAGTGTTCTCACAAAGTCTGCCAACCTCCAGAGGCCCAGTCTATGTACACCTGCAGTGGGGTGATTGCTAGGGCAGTGTGCACAATCCTCACCAGAGTGCCACTCCAAAGAGGCTTTCAGCCTTGGTTTTTTGATAAATACACTTAATATTAATATGGAGACTGAAGACATAAGTAATGCAAGGGGACTCATTTCCCTAAAAATATGTAAAAGAAAAAATAAAAAGTTTTATTGCAGAGACAGGAGGAAATTATTGGATTTATCTATTTATCAATAAAAGACATATGAGCAGCCAACAGAGACTTAAAAAAATGTTCAGCCTCAATAGTCATCTAAGAAATGCAGACTAAAATCACACTGAGATACCACCTAACTCCAGTTAGGATGGCCATCATCAATAACCCATACAACAACAGATGGTGGAAAGGATGCGGAGAAAAGGGAACACTTCTACACTGTTGGTCAGAGTGTAAACTAGCATAAACTCTATGGAAAACAGTGTATAGTGATTCCTAAAAGATCTAAAAATTGACCTTCCATATAACTCAGCAATCCTCATTCTGGGAATATACCTGGAGGAACTCAAATCACTCTGTGAAAAAGATACCTGCACATGCATGTTTATTAGAGCAAGTTCACAATAATGAAAACATGGAACCAACAGTGCTGCCCATCAAAAGTGGTCTGAATAAAAAAATTGTGGAACATACACATGATGGAATATTACACAGTCATAAAAGGACAAAATTATGAACTTTGCAGCAACTTGGATGGACTTAGAGTCTATTATTCTCAGTGATCTGTCACAGAAACAAAGAACTATGTACCACATTGTTGTCACTCATAAGTGGACTCTGAACAATTATCATAATACAAGAAGAAAGGGATTGGCAGTAGTGGGAAACTGTCAGGGGAGGGAGGGGGTGCACACCTCATCAATAAAGGTACCTGATCTGAAACCAGGTGAAATGGGGACCAAAGCAAGGCCCAAGCTTTACCTGTACAATGACCATTTGTATAACTAATGCTGAATTGTACCCCACATATTTAAATAAAGATTAAGATAATTAAATACCAAAGGTGGAAGATGAGGTGTAACAGAAGTAGCTAAGAAAAATAATGAAATTTAAAATAGGCTAGTAAAGATAAGAATGCAAGAAAACTAACATGGAAATATCAGACAGAGGGAAAGGACCTCATACCCAGGGATGCTGGAGCAGAGCAGATTTCACTGTCTACATGAAATGCCACCCAGAAGATACCAAAACTGCGTTTTTTAAGAAGAGTGAGTAGTGAGTATGGGGAGAGAGGAAGTAGAGATGGAGAAAAAAGGAAGAGGAAATGAGAGCTGAAAGGAGGAATGGGGTAGGGAAAGGAGAAGAGAGGAGGGGAGAAGAAGGGAGAGAGAGAGACCAGAGGAGGAAAAGGAAGTGGAGGGACAAGAGGGAGGGAGGGAGGAGAAACAAGTGAAAAGGAAGAAACAGAGTCCCACTCTGTGCAGATGCCTGATCTGGGTCAGGAGGTCCTCACCCAGGACAGCCTTGGTGTTCACCCCATATGGAAATAGGTCTAGAAATTCAACTTTTCATACAGGTTAAAGTCACCTGGGAATTTTGTCCCACACACGCATCTCCTTAGGTTCCCTGTACCCTACGCTGTTTATATCTCTAGGAGATGTAAATATCAATCACGTGCTTATGAATCCTGAAGTCCTGACTCCTTTCCTGCCACTCACTGTAGCAGACTCATGATAGTGGTGTACAAAAAGGAAGCGTAGGCTGGGACAAATGGATATCGTCAAATTAGCACCACCTCAGTCAAGACGTAGAACACTCTCGCTATCCCTAATCGTTTTCTAAAGCCCTTTGCAGTCTATCTCTGTCCAATCCCCAGCCGCAGGAAACCACACTCTGCTATTATAATTTATTGGTTTTGCCTTTTCTGAAATTTTGTAAAAATAAATTTACACAGGAAAAAAAACCCTTAATAATTTCCATAGGTTTCATAAGGTGTGCAATATATAGTATACATTAACTTACCAGAATGTACTCTTATTTCTACTAATTCAGTGTGATATGGAACTGCCACTGCTTCTAGTTCTAATCACTGCTCTTATTTTGTTATGTAATTGTTGTTTGTACTGCATTTCTATGTGTTATAAAGCCAGCAATATATTGTCATTTTTACTTTGTGTAATTCTGTGCCATTTAAAAGAGTTAAGAGATGAAAAGAGAAGAAGCATATATTGAAGAACATAGCTATATCAACCTTCTCATTTATCATTTCTGGCTTCTGGCTTCCTTCTCTTCCTGGGAAATTGACTTACAATTTCCTATCATACTTTTGCTCTAATAGAGCTTGGTTCCTACCAACTTTGTGTGTACTAGCATTTTGAGTATATTTATATGTATTTTGGGCCCAATAATACAATTGTATACTTCTGATTTTATGACATCACTTTTAAATTAGTTAAGGCAAAAGTGGAAAAAATATACCATTATACTGTCTTTTATAATTGCCTATGTAATTACCTTTTCTAGTGATCTTTATTTATTTTTCCATGGTTACTATACTGTACATTAAATCTTCAGAAATTAATCATCCTGCATAACTGAACCTTTGTATCATTTTACCAATGTCTGCCCGTTTCCTCCAACTCCCAGCCCTGGGCAACAACCACTCTACTTTCTGCTTTTGTGAGTCTGACTTTTTAAGATTTCACATATGGGTGAGATCATGCAGTATTTGTCTTTCTGTGACTGCCTTATTTCACTTCCACAATGTCTCCAGTTTCTTTCATGTTGTCACAGATGACAGGGTTTCTCTTCTTAAGAATAAATAATATTTTTTGTCTATGTATTACACTTTATTTGTCATTTAATCAGTCAGCTGACACTTAAGTTGTCTCCTCATCTTGGTCATTGTGTATAATGCTGCAGTGAATGTGGAGAGTGCAGACATCTCTTCAACATACTGATTTCATATCCTTTAGTTATATACCCTGATGAGAGATTGCTGGATTATACAGTAATTTTATTTTTAAGTTTTTTGAGGAACCTTCATTCTGATTCTCATTATGGTCACAACAGTTTACCTTCTCACCAACAGTGTTAAAGAGATAGCTTTTTCTCCACATCTTTACCAACATTTGTCATATTTTTCATTTTGATAACAGCCATTCTATCTGGGATGAAGTCATATCTCATTGTGGGTTTGATTTGCATTTCACTGATAGTGATGGTGACCATTTTTTTGAATGACTGTTGATCATTTGCAATGTGTTCTTTGTAGGAAGGATTATCCAAGTCCTTTGCTCATTTTTTAATTGAGTTATTTGTTCTGGTGATTATCTTAGACCATTTTTATGTTGATTTTAACAAAATATCTGAAACCAGGCAATTTATTAAGAAAATGATTTATTCTTTAGAGTTATGCAGACTGAGAAGTCCAATAACTGCATCTGGTAAGGGCTTCCTTGCCGACAAGGACTCTTCAGAGTCCCAAGGCAGTGCAAGTCATCACTTGGTGAGAGGGTTGAGCTCCTGCTGTGGTCTCTCTTTCTCTTCTTATGAAGCCACTAGTTCCACCCCTGTCATAATCCATTAATCCATCAACAGATTAATCCACTCATGAAGGCAGAGCCTTCATGACCCAATCACTTATTACAGGCCCCACCTCTCAATACTGCCACATTGGGGATTCATTTTAAAGATGAATTTCGAAGGGTACAAGCATTCAGATCATGGCAGTGATCTACGTATATTAACATGAATTTGAATTATTGTCACCTTTCTTCATCCTAGTAAGCTTCCTTTAGTACTTGTATTAGATGGGTTTACTACTAACACATTCTCTTAATTTTTATTTGTCTGGAAATGACTTTATTTTTCCTTTTCTTTCTGTGTAATAACTTTTAAATAAATGTTTATCTTTGAAAATAGTTTAAGATTAGTTTTAGGTTTACAGAAAAAATGTACAGAATGTTTCTATATATCTATCTGGTGCACACTATTATTCCTTATACTAGTATTTTACGTTAGTTTAAGTAGATATGAATCAATATTGATATCTTATTGTAAACTGAAGTCTATGTTCAGATTTTCTTAGTTTTTACCCTATAGGTTTTTCCTATTCCAGGATTCTACCACAAATATCATATTATATTTGGTTGCTGCATCTCTTTGGACTCCTCTTGGCTGTGACAGTTCCTCAGATTTTTCTTGTTTTTGATGACCTTCACAGTTCTGAAAAGGACTGGTCAGGGATTTTGCACAATGTCTCTCAGTTGACAGTTGTCTGAGGTGTTCCCCATGAGTTCCTGGGTTATAAAACAGAAAAAGGAACCTTTTCATTACATCATGGAAATGGTACCTGCTTTCATCATGACTTACACTAATTGATCTTAACCTTGGTCACCTGGTTGAGGTAGTGTTTGACAGGTTTCTCCACTTTCAAGTACCTTTTTCCCCCTTTACAAACTGTAGTCTTCAGAAGAAGATTATATGCACAGTCTGTACTTAAGTAGCAGCAAGTATACTTCTTTTTGTAACTAGAGTATTTACATAATTTTTTCAAAAAAATTTATGCATAGGAAATTAATCTCCCTCATTTATTCACTTGTTTATATCAGTATGAACTCATAAATACTCATTTTAAACCTTGGATTATAATATATTACTACTTTATTTTCTTGCTCAAATTGTTCCTGCTTTGGCCAATGGTAGTTCTTTCAACTGACTCCTGTGTCTACTTGACATACCCCAGTTATAGTTGAGGTTTTTATTTTCTGGAGAAAGTTTTTATATCACAGAGTGCTCCAGGCCCATCTTATGGATTTCCTCCCCAGGTCCTAGAATCAGCCATTTCTCAGATAGTCTCAGTTCTTTATATTGGAGTATGAGAATTAGAAGCAAGATCTGAGCTACAGGTATACTCAGTGAAGGGCAGTGGTGGAGTGGGGGAGCCATAGCTTTCCTACTTCCAAAGCTGAAAGAGTAAAAAAATAGATGTGGCTATGTTAACCCCTATAAATACACCCATTTATAAATATATCTTTATGTAAAAATTTGTAATTATATTAAGTTCAACATGAGTGCTTGCTGATGTCAACAACTCTAATTCATTACCACAGTGGATTACTCTTGCCTCCTTCCCTTGCAAATGGCCACTCCTTGTGAGAAGCCTGTTTCCACCATCAACCAATTTACTTAACTGTTCAGCTCCAGTCAGGAACATGTTTACTTGTCTCAGAATTCTTAACTCATACCCTCATGGGTACAGATTATCCACTACAGTGAAGTGTTTATATAGAGTTTTTGTTTTGGGGGAATATTTTTCCATTGTCTTACATACTTCACTCATTTTCAGAGTTAATTAGGTCAGAACCTTTTCCCCCCACTCCTTCAATAAGATTAGTTCATACATTCAAAATGTAGCCAGATCGTTCTGTGACCATCTACATTCAGTTCTGGGATCCAGTGAACTCCAAATTCTTAACATTTATGTACAATATATTTCATTTTGGGGACTATAAAGTTCTATAAGTTTTGTCAAATGGATAGTGTCATGTATCCAGCATTATAGTGTCATACAGAATAAATTAACCACCACCCAAAAATGTTCTATGCGTCACCTAGTTAATTCTGAGCCTCTAGTGACCACTGAATTTTCCTGTTGCTATAGTTTTGCTTTTTTCAGTATGTCACATAACTGGAATCATACCTTATTTTAACCTTTTTGAACTGGATTATCACTTAGAAATATGCACTTAAGTTTCATCCATGGTGTTCCTGGCTTGATAGTTCATTCCTTTTTATCATGTAATAACAATCCATTGTATGTCTATACCACAGTTTGTTGTTTTAATCCATTCTCTGACATTTTGGTTACTTCTATTTCTTGTCAATTATGAATAAGACTGCAATAAATACTCACATAATGGATTTCATGCAGATTTAAGTTTTCAAATCAGTTGAGAAAATACTTAGAAACACAATAAATAAATCATATGGTATAGTAATGTTTTGCTTTGTAAAAAATTGCCAAACTGTCTTCCAAAATGCCTGTACCATTTTGCATTCCCACCAATCAGTATGAATAAGTTTTGTGGACCAATAGCCTCACCAACAGTAGATAACATCAGTGTTGTTAGTCTTTCTAAGTATCTTACTGTTGCTTTAATTTACAATTTCCTAATGACAAATAACGCGGGACATCTATTAATGTGCATATTTGCCACCTGCTTATTTTCTTTCTTGCAGTGTCTGTTCTGATATTTTGCCCAGTTTGAAGTAGGTTGTCTTTTGAATTACTTATAGTTTTAAGAGTGCTTTATATATTTTAGATACCAGTCATTTACCAGGTATATGTTTTGCAAAGATTTCCTTCCAATCTGTGCTGTGTCTTTTTATTCTCTCTTAATAGTTTATTTTGAAGAAGTTTTTAATTTTAACAAAGTCCCGCTTATCATTTTTTTCTATTTTGTTTCATAGAGTATGTTCCTCCATTGCCAAATTCAAGGTCACATGAATTTTCTCCTATTTTAAAAAGTTTTACTTTTCATTTTACATAAAGTTCTATGATCCATTTTGAGATTAATTGTGTGAAGTTGTAAAGCTTATGTTTAAGTTTATTTTATTTTTATAATTTTTTTGCCATATATACATCCAATGTTTTCAGCACCATTTGTGGAAAAGTTGGCTCATTTTCCCTTGAATTGCCTTTATTCCTTTGTTAGGTTCAAGTGAATATATTTTGATTTTGGCTGACATCACTCTGAGTTCTCAGTTCTCTATTCTGTTGCAGTAATCTGTGTGTCTGTTCACCACATAACATCTTGATTACCATGGCTTTATAGTAAATCTTAAAGTTGGGTAATGTCAGTCCTCCAACTTTTACTCCCGTAAGCCTTTGTTGGCTATTATGAGCTTTATTCAAAGGATATAAAAATTTAGTTGCGAGAAAGACTAAGTTCAAGAGATCTCTTGTATAACATAATAACTGCAGTTAATAATGATACATTCTGTTCTTGAAATTATCAAGAGAGTAGATTTTTAATGTTTTCATTAAAATCCATTTCAAGCCGGGCTCAGTGGCTCAGCCTGTAATCCCGCACCTTTGGGAGGCTGAGGTTAGAGGATTGCCTGAGCCCGCGGGTTCGAGATCTGCCTGGGCAGCGAGACCTCATCTCTACAATAAATCAAAAAATCAGCCGGGTGTGGTAGTGCATGCCTGTAATTCCGGCTACTCGGAAGGGTGAGGCAGAAGGATCGCCAGACCCCAGCAGGTCGAGGCTGCGGTGGCCAGTAGTGTTCCACTGCACTCCAGCCTGGGTGACAGAGTGAGACTTCAACTCAAAATAATAATAATAATAATAATAATAATAGTAATAATAATAGTAATAATAATTACCTGGCATGGTGATGTGCAGCTGTGGTTCCAGTTACTTGGAAGGTTGAGGTGGAAAGATTGCCTGAGTCCAGCAGATTGAGGCAGCAGCGGCTGTGCGCATGCCACTGCACTCTAGCCTGAGCAACAGAGTGAGACTCCTATTCAGAAAAAAAAGCTGCAAGCCGGCTCGGTGGCTCAGCCTGTAATTCCGCACTTTGGGAGGCTGAGTTGAGTGGATTGTCTGAGCCCGCGGGTTCGAGACCCGCCTGGGCAACTTGGCAAGACCTCATCTCTACAATAAATCAAAAACTAGCCGGGTGTGGTAGCGCACACCTGTAGTTCCAGCTACTTGGAAGGCTGAAACAGAAGGATTGCGGGAGCCCAGCAGGTCGAGGCTGCGGTGGCCGGAAGCGGCCACTGCACTCCAGTCTGGGCGAGCGAGTGAGACTCCAACTCAAAAAAAAAAAAAAAAAAGCCGGGCTCGGGGGCTCAGCCTGTAATCCCGCGCCTTTGGGAGGCTGAGGTGAGTGGATTGCCTGAGCCCGCGGGTTCGAGACCCGCCTGGGCAGCGAGACCTCATCTTTACAATAAATCAAAAAATCAGCCGGGCGTGGTAGCACATGTCTGTAATTCCGGCTACTTGGAAGGCTGAGGCGGAAGGATCACCGGAGCCCAGCAGGTCGAGGCTGCAGTGACCGGGAGCGGCCACTGCACTCCAGTCTGGGCGACAGAGTGAGACTCCAACTCAAAAAAAAAAAAAAAAAAATTCCAGTTCAAAAAGGTTAAAATAAGGTATGATTCCAATTATGTGGCATACTGAAACAAGCAAAAACATGACAAGGTTGTGTGATAATACATATATTAGTTAACTTCATTTAGCCATTCCTCAATATATACATGTTTCAAAACATCATATTGTACAGAATAAACATACACAGTTTTGACGGTAAAAAAAATCCTCATCTTTTTTCACTTTTAAAATTTGAACTGCGATATGTCTGCACAGATTGCTCTGTATTTTTTTTTTTGAGTTGAAGTCTCTGTCGCCCAGACTGGAGGGCAGCCTCGACCTGCTGGGCTCCGGCCATCCTTCCGCCTTAGCCTTCCGAGGAGCCGGAATTACAGGCCTGTGCCACCTCATCGTAGAGATGAGGTCTCGCTGCCCAGGCGGGGCTCGAACCCGCGGGCTCAGGCAATCCACTCACCTCAGCCTCCCAAAGGCGCGGGACTACAGGCTGAGTCACTGAGCCTGGCTAGATTGCTCTGTATTTATCGTCTTTGAAGTACACTGATTTCTTGGATGCACAGGTTACTTTTTTGTTTGTTTGTCCCTTAGTTTTTAAAACAGATATGGCTAGTCATTGTCATGATTTCCTCACTGTTTTTTTCATTTCTTTCTCTGTCTTTTCTCCTCTGGCACTGTGATTGTGTGTATTTTTGTGCATGCATGGTGCCTCACATTTATGTTCAATTTTGTTCATTGTTCTTTATTATTTTTTCTCTTTCTTCTTCAGTTTGCATAATCCTTATTGCACCATCTAATGATTTTTTTCTGCCATTTGAAATATATTGTCAGCCTTCTCTAATGATTTTTTTTAACTTAAGTATTTTACATTTCAACTCCAGAATTAGATTTGCTTCTTTTTTATAATTTATTTTCTTTGCTATTATATTCTACTTGATGAAACATTATCATAGCATCATCTTTAATTGTTCAAAAATAATTGCATTTATTTTTTTAAAATTCATTTGTAATAGCTGCTTTGAAGCTTTTTTCTGCTAAGTCTACTTACTGCACACCCTCAAAGCTATTTCATATTTTCTGCATGTTTTCTAAGTATGGGTAACACTTTCTTGTTTCACTGCATGTCTCATAATTTATTTTTTCAGCTAGATATTTTAAATAATACATCATAACAAAGCTGAATACTTATTTTTTTCCACACTCTGAGGCTTTCTCTTACTTCTTTGCTTCTTTACTGCTTTAAAATAATTCAGTAGTCTCCATTTCTTCTGTAGCATACAGCCTCTAATTTATCTATTCAAAAATTATTTTTATTTTTATATTTAAACTCGGCTTCTTAGGATTTTCCTCTGAATCAAAATTGTTTAGTGGTCAGCCACTCACTGGTCAAAAGTTTTAAGTCCAGTAAGGTTTTTACTTTTGCTTGTTGTATCTATGTGTGGTTTGGAGATTGCTCTTACTGTTTGGAGATTTTGAGTTTGATCCGTGTTCAATCAAGGACTTGTAACTAAGGAGATCCCTCTGCAGTTGTTCTTCAGAAGGTGCAGCTTTGGGCATGAACACACATTCTGACAGCAATGGATATGACTGTGATTCTAGCTGGGCTCTTTTATGATCATCTCTCTTGGATAAGCTTATTAAACTTACAACTGATCTGCCTCTATTAGCATCACACCTAGCTATTAGTCTTCACTAATTGCTAACTGATTTGTCCATGCTATGATCCATAAAACGATAGATCTCTTGGCAGGAACAGAGTATTACCAGTCTTTGAAGCTTGCTCCTATTTTCCCTTGGGCAGAATGTCTGCAGTATGAAACAGGATCTTTGAAAAATGACTAATTCATTCTACAATGGCTTGTCACCACCATCCAGTGTAGACCTTCCACAGCCCGAACTGGATCCCAACTCAGTTTCTTCTTGTAAATAGGAAATGGAGATGAGTGAATGCCAACCACCTGTCCTTCCTTAATATAGGATTTCTTTAGCAAGAAACTATAGAAAATGGGACCCATCAATGTTTATAGGTTACCAAATCCAACTAGCACAAGTATTCTACACCAAGGGACTGAGAAGATAGAAACTGCTGAGCTAGCCGGGCTCGGTGGCTCAGCCTGTAATCCCGCCCCTTTGGGAGGCTGAGGTGAGTGGATTGCCTGAGCCCGTGGGTTCGAGACCCGCCTGGGCAGCGAGACCTCATCTCTACAATACATCAAAAAATCAGCTGGGCGTGGTAGCGCATGCCTGTAAATCCTACTACTCATAAGGCTGAGGCAGAAGGATCGCCGGAGCCCATTAGGTCAAGGCTGCGGTGGCCGGGAGCAGCCACTGCACTCCAGGCTGGGTGACAGAGTGGGACTCCAACTGAAAAAAAAAAAAAAAAGAAAGAAACTGCTGAGTTTGCTAGAATAGCTCTTCGGTAAGACAGAGCTATTTAAGAGGCATCCATGGAATCATTGCCATTACCTCTCGTATGGTAAAGAAACTTCTTACCAAGTTTTCATAGATTTTGTCTAACGAATGCTTCTCAATTTTCTATAAGTTCTTTGATCAATTCCCAAAGTCTTTGAATGACTGTTCTTGCTAATTTTGACCGATTTGATAGATATATTTCTGAAGAAGTTTTCTCCAATCTCTTCACACCACCATTCCAAAAATCCGATCTCCAAACCACACATTTTACTTTTGGTAGTTATTCTCTGTACTTCCTCTTGAACAAGGGTTGACTTTAACCTGTTTATTGCTTGGTTGGTTGATTTGTCAGTTGTTTTTCACTATTAGAAGACTACCTGAGCCAGAGTAGACATTCAATAAATATTAAATAAAAAATATAAATCCATCTTCTCATAATGGCTAGCTATCTAATTCCTAAAAACTATCCCACAGAGAAAAGTTCAGTAAGGCATGTTTTCAAAATCTGTCTAATGGCATTAAAAAGCTAATAAAATAAGATAATGAAAAATCATCAGATCAAATACAAATAAAGTCAAAGGCCTGAAGAGGTAACGAGGTCCTCTTTCTATCTAAGAATATATATCAATTTCTGAGAGGCTGGGTGGGCTTCTGAAAGAATCACTGGGCAAAAATTTGAATGTTGGAATCCATGGTTAGCCATGTCAGGGGTGGCAACATTTTCTTCTTTGGTTGGAACCCTAAACAGTTGTCTTCTACAGTAAGGTCAAAATAGAATTATGCAGAAGAACAGTAATCTTGCAAAACTAGTTGCTGTTTTTGGAGAGAGTGTTTTTATTTCTTGTTCTTTTATTTTAGCATATTAAATGTGGCTTTTTACAAATTGCCAAAGTATGAAAAAGATGCCTCATGAACTTATGACACCTCTATGAGAGAGTATATAGCATTACAAAAATTGGAAACCCGGCTACTTTCCCAGTTTTGAGTACCATGGGAAGAAGAAGCAAGGAAGATGAATGAAGCAATAACGTATGGATCCATTTTCATCTCTTCTCCAGGTGTAGCCTGGAAAAAAATAGACATGAGACAAATGAGAGTATTTCATCAATAAGTTCTGGAATTTAGTTTTCTCCAGTTGTTCTCAGCTTCTATTGATAATGCTCAGCACATACTCAATGAGTATTTGTTGAAGAATGAATAAATACATGAGTGATTAAGTGAATGATTTGGGAACAGCGATGGGAACCTCAGTGACAGAATAACTGGCTAGAAATTCACTACTAGGCTATCAGGCTGAACAGAGATCATGGTGGGCCAAAGTGGGTCTATAACCTGTGGGAGCAAATGTGAGGCCAAGTCAAACGTGTAGGCTAGGCAAACAAAGTGGTTCTTAACATTGACCACTAACTCTTTCTCTCTGAACACAAATGAGTGACACAATTAAGCCTAGGTGCAAGCAGAGCATGGCTCAAATGCTAGTGTAAGTAGTAAATTTCTCACTCAAGGGTCACACATCTGTCCAGCTACCTTGATATAAACTATGTTTTCACCCTTAGAGAAAGATTGGCAAGCAAGGGGGGTGAGGTCAGTATAAGGAAAAAGATGCTTTTATCCAAATAACAAATGAGACATTCTTAAATATTCTGTATAAACCATAGTTAGGATAAAGCCAATTGTTTGAACATTTAATTTTATTCTTCTGGTGACTGCTAATGGGGACCACAAAGAAATGCCAAAAAAATTCTACTACAAAGAAATAAATTATATTTTCTTGATACATTTGAGTTTTAGTGGAGTTAAAAATTTTTACTCTGCTACATATTTGCTCTTATTGATTTTTTTAAATCATATTCATAGCTACCACACACTACACTTAGGGCAGAAACTTTCTCAGGCTCCTTGTGTTAGATCATTTGCTTCTCACAAAACTCCTCCAAAGAAGTAGCATTGTCCCATTTCGCAGATACAGAAGCTAGGGCAGAGTGAGGCTGAATAATTTGTTCAAGAGCAAAAAGTGAAGAAGTTAGCAACATGGGCTGTTCATGGTGGCTCATGCCTGCAATCCTAGTGCTTTGGGAGGCCAAGACAGGAGGCTCACTTAAGGTTAGTGGTTCAAGATCAGAATGGGGAAATGTAGCAAGACTCCACCTCTACAAAAAATTAAAAAATAATGTAGCAGTGTATGTGACACACACCCACAGTCCCAGTTACTCTGGAGGCTCAGGCTGGAGAAATTCTTGAACCCAGGAGGTTGAGAATCTATATTCCTGGAAAATTCATTTATGAATGTGCCTTCTGTCCTTCAAAAAGTAGCATCCCTCAGCACAAGGGCAGAAGCTTTTTGTTTTGTTTTGTTTTGTTGGTTTTTCCTCCATGGGCCTAGGTGAGCTCCAGTTTTATTTTTCTCCAGTTGCGAATTTCCATGTGTTCCTGCCCTACTCCGTATCCCGTGGCAACTTGGTTAACAATAGCACAATGTGCTATTTTGTTGTCTTTATTTTTTTCCCAGAAAGACTTGATGTGCATTTCCCTTTCATTTTGAATGGGTGTTGGAAATAATTTAAAGTTCTCCTAATGAGGTTATTGTTGTTGTTGTTCTCCTTCCTCTTCCAGTTTTGAATTATTTTTTTCACACTGCATACTTTCCTGTGATTCATTTGCTTCCCACACCCCAAAAACAACTCCAACGTGACCCAGTACATGTATTCTTTTTTCTCCCTGGAGTGTCACTCACCATTCTACAGAAAGCTCCTTGGGTTTGATTTCTCCCTCTTTCCAAATGCGTAACAGTGCCACCCAATTCACAGCCACCCATTACCCCGAATTTCCTCATCATTTTTCCCGGATGCCAAACCCACTAACAGGCTGAAATATTGAGCTTGGGGCACTTAGCACTGTGAATCTCAAATTTGAATTGTGGAAATATTCAGTATTTATACTCAGTTTGAAAACCATCATATGTTCCCTTTATTCAACTAAACAATAAAAAAGTGACTGAAACATTGATCATGTTATTCACTCAATCATTTTATATATATAAGAAAATAATTATCATGGTCAGATAAGTGCCAAATTGTTGTAGAATTTTGTTCTAGGTGAAAGTAAATTCTGATTTTTTTTTCTAAAATGTCAGTAGGTATGGCCAGGCTCAGTGGTTCAGCCTGTAATTCCAGCACTTTGGAAATCCAAGGAGAGTGGATTGCCTGAGTGGATTGGCTGGAGACCTGCCCAGGCAACTTGTTAAAACCTCTTCTCTACAGTTAATCAAAAAATTAACTGGTCATGGTAGTGCTCGCCTGTAGTTCAGGCTACTTGGAAGGCTGAGGCGGAAGGCTTGCCAGAGCACAGCAGGTCAATGCTGGGGTGCCACTGCACTGCAGCCTGGGTGATGGACTGAGACTTCAACTCCAAAAAAAAAAAAAAAAGTCAGTAGGTAATAATTTCATGGTCATGAATATAATTTTATTATGTTCTCAAAGAACTAAAAATTTTCTGGGACGTATTTATGTTGAGACAGTAAAATTTACTCTAATAACCCTGCCTCTATGCAAGCATTATTGCAGCAATTTGATTTTAAGGTGTCAGCAGTGCATTAATAGTTTTCTGAAAAGAAAATAATGACTTTGAAGGTACAAATAGATTTTAAAGCTCATCTTTCTTTCAGATATGTTAAAATGTAAGCCAACTGTGCACTGTAGAACAAAGGGGATACAATGTGTTCTTATCTAACAGCCCATGTTGATTATTTCCTGACTGACAGAAACTGTGCTAAAAACTGGGCACACTGATGTTAATAGCACAATCTGGTTGCTGTTCTCAAATTGTTCTCAGAGAAGTGGAGGAGAAAATAAAGTCAATAGATAATTGAAGCACAAGTAAAGCCTTAGTTCAGAATCTTTTAAAGATGTCTGCACATCAGACATAACTTTGCTGTTAAAAAGATGTTTTAAAAAAGGAATCTGTAATCCTACACTGGAAGTACAGAAAAATGTGACAAAGTAGAAAAATCGATAGGGCCCAAAGGGTAAGGACACACTCTGAGAATGCGGGTCAGCTGTTCACCCATTGAGGCAAAAGCCTGAGCAAAACACAGGAACCCATGAACAACTATAAATGCAAATGCCATGGTAGGCTTGGAGGATGACGCCTAAGGAAAGTGTTCTGGATAATGAAGGAGGTTAGAGACCATTCTTTGTTGTGGCAGAGTGAAGCCAGTATTTCCATCCTCCTCAGCATTAGGTGAAATAAGGAAAAAATGAAATGTCCAATTTCCCCATAAAACTGATGGTTGCAGTTTTTTGAATAAATATGGAAATTGACCCTCCTGGTCTTAAAACTTGAAACTTACATTTGACTTATTTGAGGTCTCTCCTCAGGAAACTGATCCTCAGACAAGGGACTGAAACTTAGCAGAATGCCACACTGAGACAAGGAGATGCCAGACCCCTCACTCATATCTGCTTCCTTATCCCTCTCTAATTCCTGTTTTCCTACACATAGCTACATTCCTGCCCCACCATATAAACTCTTTACTAGGGAAACAGATTTGAAACTGAATCTCACAGTTTCTTCTGCTAACACCTGAATAAAGAGCCTTCTTCCCTGGTAACACTGGTTGTCTCAGCAATTGGCTTTCAGTGCAGCCAGGACCTGACCAAACTCGTGGCATCTGCATAGCAGATTTTGGTTTTCCTGACCAGGAAAAGGTGGTGCTTTTGCCTTGGTTCTTGCAGGTTGGGAGAGTTTTAGAAACCTTCTGGCAGCTGGCCAACCCTTTTTGGTAGGATGTTGATTTCAGTCTCTCTCTCTGGTTCTGAGGTGGCTGTCCCCCTCTTGAATCCTTGGTTAACTAAAAAAAAGGTCTTTGAAATTTGTCATCTGAGTACAGATGAGTGAGTATCTTTTGTAGGTGCCAGACAGACAGCAGGATCTGCTTCTCTCAATTTGGGTAACTCCAAAAGAGTTCCCCGTTTGAGGGTTGAACAAGCCCAACTGACTAAGAGAGGGAAGTACTTAATCTGTTTCGGTCTGGATGTTCTTGGGAGCTTTTTAGTGATTGTTTGTGTGTGTGTCTGGACAGGTAAGTGTCTTGTGCAGCTGCCAGACTGTAGGATCTGCTTCTCTCAATTTTGGGGATTCCAATGGAGTTTTCTGTTTAAAGGTTGAATAAGCCCACTGACTGAAAAAAAAGGCAAATTAACTGGTTCAGTTTGCACATTCCTGGGGCTTGTTAGTCAATACTGCAATTATGTTCATTTTGATCCTTATTTTTCTATGTGTGTGTCATTATAGTCATGGGAAGTCAGAATGCGATCCCATAATGCAGCCCTTTTGGGTGCATTTTTAAAAGACCAAATATAGTTATAAGCCAATGGGACAAAGGAAAATAATATTCATTTGCAACATTGTTTGGCCCCTGAGTTCGTTGAAGTCGAGGGAGGTTCAAGTCTGGACTATCCATGGGACTTTGAATTGTAGTACCATCTTACAATTTGATTCATTTTGCTGTTGAATAGGAAAGCCGGGTGCTGCTCCATGCATCCAGGTTTTTATGCTGCTGCTCTAAACAGAATCAGGCCTGGTTAGTATGCCGTGTTCTTCTGTAGTGTTGTTTCTCCCCAGTGTTCTTTGGAATCTGGGGAGGTTTGGTCCTTAAAAATTAAAGTACCATGGAAATTACTGTATCCAAAATTTTGGTTTGCAGCTTTCATTGCATTATCTGTCAGGATAAGTAATGTTTAGCCATGCAAGCATATTTGTGAACCAGTGAGTTTTGTTGCTATCTCATTGCTAGAGTTTTAGGTAAGTTAGTGGATCTTTTTTTGTGTGTGTATATACATGTTTAAATGTGTTTATTCATGAAAACATTTATTATGTTATATGTTGTGTCTACTGGGTACCAAATTGATGTACAAATAAAAAAGCACTCATAAGTTAAGGAAAAAGATGTTCAAAAATTTTTCAAGTTCATGTGACTTAAGTAAATCTTTAACAAACAAGATGGTTTTAGGATCATTGATGAAGTAAAAATAAAAATGTCTTCAGAATTGTCAGCATACATATTTGCCTGAGTTTTATATTATATATTTGCTCAGGATTTGGCACAAAAGGTTATAAGAATTTAAAGCCAGCTAAGAACAAAATACTTGTTTGAGTGATTCTTTAAACTAAATAAGACTAGTTTAATGTTGTTAGTTTAATTAAAACAGCTGAATCTTCTCAGCTATTGGTGAAAATACTCATGTATTTAATTGCAATTTTTTTTATGTTAGGTGAACTAATATGCAAAGATCATAAAAATTACTAACAACAATAATTAATATCTAATATCTCAGTTCTCATAAATAATCTCATTAAACTGCCAAATTAAATAAAATATAGAGTAAATTCTATAGGTGAATTTTTTTGGAATTTAAAATCTTGAAATTATTTGGGATGTTCATTAGATGTCTAAGTTATTTCCAACTAAGGAAGGTTTATGATATGAGGAAAAATGTTTTGTAAAATGTGGAATGTCTCATCTATAAAATGGTCATGTCTGATAGTTCAGGATTTCTTGCTTTTGGGGGTTTTCACTGCAATTTAAGATTGCTAAGAATAAGAATCCTAGTGTGTATATACATATATATATACAAAATGTTCCAAAGTAAATGTGCCCTTATTGAGAAAAAAAATAATTTTTTCTAGTTCAGAAGTTTTCCAGTGGTTGTTTTAAATTATGAACTTAAAAAGGTTATTTATGAAATCAAGAAAGAAAAAAATCGAGAAATGTAAATAAGGTAATGAATATGGAGATGTAGTTTTGGTCAGGAATGTTACAAGGAAAAGAGAATGGTTTTGTATGATAAAGGATCTTGTGTAAGAGATTTTGACTTTGATTATATCATCTGTTTTTTTTTCCACTTCTCAGATTCATATCTCAGAAGTACAACTTTGCTGTGTCTTTCTGCTTGCAGTTTTTTCCTCCCCTCAAATGGCCCAGGACAATAACTTCATTTTTCACCTTTGCCCTTGAAACATCCAGCAGAACAGAAAATTAAACCCCTCAATGTGTGCATGTAATTGTTGTAATGTTCCCCTGACCACAGACCCACAGCTGTGTTCCCCTGAGTTGATCACACTGACCATTCTTGTGGACCATCTGAAAGCTCCCTTGGCACAAGTTCTGTGTGATTGCATGCTTTGTTAACTAAAATCAAATGTTATGTCTCCAGAACCCCATTGTAGCATTCTCATATTCATTTTTATATTTTGTTAGTAACCTAACCAAGGTAACTCCATTGTGTAATAATTCTTCCACCTTGTCGCTATGTAACTGCCTTAAACCATGTCTTGATGGCAGAACTTCAGGGATTTTACCGGCTGTGCCTGAGACATAAAATTAATCAAGCTTCCCCAGCAATGAAAAGTTCCTATATTGGTTACTAAGTTGCTAGTTTATGGTTGCTATGGCTAAGTTGCTAGTTTATGGGTGTTATGGTCGCTTAGTTGTTATGTAGCCAACCTACAGATTTTACCTATATAAACTTTTTGCTGATTATATTCTGCGTCAAGAGCTTTCTTGGCATGAGCCTACTCTCGACCGTGTGCTATTAAAGGATTCAAAATTTGAACCCAGTTTGCTGGCAGTTCTCCTTTCTCATGGTTCGGCTATAACACCATCAGTTCCTATCATTTGTTCCTCCAATTCAGACTGCTGTTGTGACTTGATACAGAAGCATTTATTCTGAAAGTCTAGAAAAGTTATTTTTTTCCTTCAGTATAACTAGCTTCTGTGCTCTTGGTTTTTTTGTTGTCAAAATTGTTTCATGCAACCAGGAAACTTCTCTTGTTACTAAGAGCCATTTATGCCCTTATTCAAGATACTAGTCATTAAGTCTCTTGTTTCACTTATGGCCCTAAACACACTTCCTGTGTCTGATTAACTCAAGTATCTTTTTCATGTGGTTTGACTTTCAGGTTATCCAAATGGTCTTTCCAGAAAGACAAACAATCACACTACAGAAAGTCTTTTTTTGCCCCTTATTCTATGACCAAACAAAGGTATTTTATATTTATCAAGATAATTTCTAGTCATTTTATTAGTTTTTTGACCGTTTAGAAACCTGAGATTTAAAAAATTGGGTTTTTATATTCATGTAACTTTCTGTATTATTTTTAAAATCTTTTGATGGGGCAACCCCCTTGGGTCCCCTCTCACTGTGGGAGCTTTTCTGTCCTCTCAATAAATCCTGCTTTCTCAAATAAAATGAAATAAAATAAAAATTAAAAAATTAAATCTTTAGTGAAGTGAACAATATTATTTTATAATGAGCTATCTGTTTTGATCAAATGTTCTGAGACTTTTAACATCTTTGATAAATGTCCTGTGAACTACTCCTTGTGCTGTTAACTTACAGGGCTTTGATACCTAGGTCTGAGAAAAGGCATCGACTCTTGCTTAATCACACAAGTCAGGGTCTCATCTTCACAACTGGGAGAAGGTGAAAATCAGAATGAACTGTTTTTGAGTCATAGGGCCAGAAATTAAAACTAATCAATCCCTCTAGGTCAGACACTGTTGTGGAAAAATAAGGTATGTGAGATTGTAAGGGCCAGTTTGGGGAGGATAAAATTAGTTCAGAGTTTGTCAATAAATTAAATATTAATATCAAAAGCACACTGATGCAAGGCCAGCACCTGAGCTCCTGTGTTGGAATAACAGGGTTTTTTGGGAGCAGTGAACTTTTCTTTAAAATAAAACTGTAAAAGGTTGTAAGACCTTTACAGGTTATAAAAGGATTATGTAAATCTTACCTTATAGTCAAACTAATTAAAATTAGTTAGATTTGTTCATAAGGTTTTATTAAATTAGCTTTAATATTAATGATGCACTATACAAGAGTGAAATTTGATTTTGTCTTCTGAACAAAATGTTTGTGCAATATTAATAAAGATAGCAAATAATTTTTGTTTATCTTTTGAGTAAACTGAAGGAAAAAAAGGAAGGAATTGAGTCAGACTTAATTGGCCTCATACTGTCTTTATTAGGTTTTATTGTTTGAGAAACTGAGTCTCCTCTCTATCAAAGAATAAAGGTTGTTGCCTTTTTATGAAATATTTGAATTATCATTTTGGTTAAATTAATGACTATTTTATGTTGACCTGTCACCTATTTTGTGATAGCAAGTGTTTTAAAGCTTTGATATTTAACAAATATCAAAATTCATCAAAAGCAAAATTTCAAGTATTAAATTTAGTATTTTGTACCTTAAACTAACTTTTGACAGATATTTAGTCTCCTAAAGTTCAAGAAAGACATATTAGGCTTACCTGGTGTGTTAAATTTATACGGAAAGCATTGTCAAACATGAAATGGTATTTATCTTTCTTTGGCTTGTATTTATATCAATGCATTACTATTAATATGCATTAAAATTGCATGAGATTCTTAGCATTCTGATAGATGTTAGTATATGTTACCAATAATAATTATGATGATTATGTTAAATTACTGTATATCACAGAAATAACCAAGTTTCCTTATCAATTGTGTCCTTAGTCAAGGTTATCTTTAGACTTTGGTCTTCCACCATAATTAATGTTTTACTTTGATTCTTCTCAAAACAAATCAATAAATAAAAGCATTTTATTATCAGCTGCAGTTCAAACTTGCTTCTTTAGGAGAATTCATAAAAAATGACTCTTGGATGCAGGTTTCACATAACTTTGGAGATTGTGCCATAGGGCTACAGAGAAAACTTCAAGGACTCTAATTAAAAAGCTGATATGTTCATGAGGTCTGCTGGACCAGTGTCAAGCAGAACCAGAGTTAATTGCTTGAACTGTACTAAGAGAACTGAAATTTTTTAATGATTTTTTTGTTTGAAACATTGCTGATTCTTTTTGTTTTGCTTTTCAGAGTCAAGAAAATATTTTTTCTTTTGAGTTATTTGTAGTCCTTAACAATTGAGTGATTTATAGTCTTACAAACAAAATTTGAAGCATATTTCTTCCACTCAATAAGTTCAATAAGAATCTGTTTTATTCTGCAACAGGTTGCAATTGCAGGCACTGGTTATTTTACCAAAGCTTTGAATATAATGACACATGAGGAATAGAGGTTGATCTATAGAGATGATAAAAAGCCCCTTCTGAAGACTGGCTTTTTACCATATCTGCATAATTCCTTTACAGGCTTCCTGACCTGTGGTAAGTAAAGAATGTCTCTTTCTAACAGACCCAGGAGCTTCAAGACCTTTTAAGACCTCAAGAAGAAGGAATTCATACAGGTATTATAACCACAATCTAATGCTGAATCCTGGGCTTGACTTCGGTCTTGAGGTTTTCAAAAAAGTTGAATCAAAAATGTCTTATAAAAAATTTCCAGCATAGCCAACTTTAAAAGACCTATATGTTCATATTTTTTTCTGTACTATATGCAAAAATTAAGATCAAATATAATAAGACAAAAATTTATTTTGCAAATAAGTTGGTTGCAGTATTACTTGTCTTTTGTAGGAATAAGGGACTAGAGCGAGAAAAAATATGTTTCACAAGAAAACTATAGTATTAGGTTAACATTTCTGAGTGGTTACATGGTCACGTATAGTATGGAGCCACAGCTGTGCTGCATTCAGTTATTCAAGATAAAAGTCACCAATGGAATTTAAAGGTGGATTCAGCTCTTGGGGAGTCAGTTCACTGGATGCATAAGGAAATGTAAACCGATAAACAAAACAAAATCTTCAATCTTTTGGTTATTGCTATCAATAATAACTGAATTGAAAATAAGTGAGCACTAACTTGGGCCTTGGAGCTGGATCAAGCTCAGAAGGGGAACTGTCTGGAATTAGATTACTAGCCTCAAAATTGCTACCCAAAGAAAAAAAAATATGCCAGGGCATCAGAAAGCACCTCTGAGAGCTGTGGTTTCCAAGAAGTAAAGTAAGTGCAAAACCAAGTAACTATTAAAACCAGAGGGTATATTTTGAAGAAATTCTTCTATTTTGTAGATGTATCATCAGATTCCTGAGGAATCTTTATTCAAATGAATTGTGACAGTAACTTATTTATGAGCAATGTCTTTGGTTTTAAATGCTACAGAATGGAAGAACTCGTTGTGGTTGATGCAGGATCCACAACTCACAATTAAACAATTACAGATAAGTGTATATATTCCAGAAACAAAAGATTACTCCCAAGAACAGCAAGTCTGATGGACTGGATGAAAACCACTGTAAGATATGTTAATCCTATGAGAGAAATTGTGCAACTCTACTTATAAATGCCAAGGGAAGCACCCCAGAGAAAGCAACTGGTATGGTTCTATGCAAGCTATGGAGGATTGACTTAATGATGACAGGAATGCTAACTTTACTTTTTAAGTTTTGTGGGGTTTTTTGTTGGTGGTAGTGGTGGTAGAGGATTTTTTTTGTTTTGTTTTGTTTTGTGTGTGTGTGTGTTTGTTTTGAGTTGGAGTCTCACCCCATCGCCCAGGCTGGAGTGCAGTGGCACACTTATGGCCACTCCAGCGTCGACCTGCTAGACTCTAGCTATCCTTCTGACTCAGTCTTCCAAGTAGCCGGAACTACAGGTGTGTGCTACCATGCCCAGTTAATTTTTGATTTATTGTAGAGACAAGGTCTTGCCAAGTTGCCTGGGCTGGTCTCAAGCCCATGGGTTCAGGCAGTCCACTCACTTCAGCCTCCCAAAGTGCTGCAATTACAGACTTGAGACACCACACCCAGCCTAGTTTTGAACAGTAAAGAACTCTCTTTGTAAAATCTGCCAAGTGATGAATCTTACCTGAAGAAAAACCCTTGTCTCTTGTCTGATTAAGGAGAGCTGTTGGCTCTTATCCCCTTTGAAATTTTGGACAGAAGACCATTTCTTCAACCACCAGGCTCTTTGACACTTGAAGTTTTTTTTCAGTCCCCTATCAGAAACTAGATTATATATAAAACGATTAAGAAATATATTGACTAGACTGTCTTACTTTGCTTCCAACAGGTTCCAGTCCCCTACAAATATGCCTCTCTACTCTTTGAAACCAGAAAACCAAGTTTTGCTGATGACCTGGAAATCCCACCAGGCTGGGGACCAGCTGGAACCACAATGGGCTGGCTCTTTCAAACTGCTGCTGATTACCCATTCATCTGTCAAGTTAGTTGGTGTTAAGCTGTGAATTCACCAGACTTGGGTAAAACCCTTCCCTTTGGAATCTCTCTAGAGGAGATATCGTGGTCTTATAAACCTTCTGATGACTTTAAGTTAGTATTCAAAGCACAGACAAAGACCCTAGATAAGAAATTATAAAGAGCACATATGGTTTCCAGGACAAATCTTTTAGATTTGCCAAGTAATCCACTCCATATTTTTTGGTATTTTTGAAATTTGGGTTATCTATGTTATAAATCATCTTAGTCAATGTGGTTTAAAGTATTGTTCTAAAACGATAAAATTACCCAGAATTTCAGCAAACTGAATGCCAACCAGGTAACTTATGAGTACTTCCAACTACAGATGTGAAGTTTCCATTCTTTGTCATTATCCCATGATGCACCTTCTTGGTATGAAGCAGTCAGAAAGATCAACAACCAAATGCCCCATGATTGAAGAAATGATAAACAGAAAGGGGTGGGGGACTGAAACCCACCTAGCTTTCCCATATAAATAATGGCTATAAATTTTTTTAAATAAAAGCAGAAATTGACTCTTCCGGTCTTAAACTTGAAACTAAAATTTGCTTTATTTGAGTTCTTTTCTCAGGAAACTGAGTTTCAGGCAAGGGACTGAAACTCACCAGATCACTAAACTTTACTTGTACAATAGCCATGTGTATGCTTAATCCTGAATTGTACCCTACATCTTAAACAAATTTTTTTTTAAATGCATCCGTTAGGCTACACACTTTTTGAAGTTGTGCCTCCTTCCTGACTGGAGGGAGCCAGGTTTTTCCCTGTGTGTCCTAGGCTTCAGTGTCCCGTGTGTTGCTTGTAGGCAAAGACAGCCTCAGATATGGAGCAGCTCAGCATGAATTCGTGTCATTAAAGAAAGGGTATACATGTTTGTTCCTTTATTTTAAAGATGTGGGGTACAATTCAGGATTAGGTATACAAATGCTCATTATGCAGGTACCCTTGTTGATACGGTGTGCCCCTCTCTTCCCTGGCAGTTTCATTTTAACCCACATCAGTGCCAGTGAATTTTCAGTCTTTCTCTTAAGAATTTTAAGACAAACACACCTTTTCTCCCAAGGATTACTGGATAATTGCTGTTAAACTCAGTCTTTTGTAAACTCAATACCAACAGTGATCCAGGAGACTTGCTGTTTTTTTGGAAGATTGAGCACAGATCAAATAAAATATATCTTTTCATTCACCATATATATGTACATAGCCACAGAAACCCAAGAGTGGCTACTAAGTTTTCTATAAGTATGTAATCTCAGTAACTGGCTGGAGAAAGGGAGAGACCAAGACAGAGAGAGTTAGCATGTGAGATTCCCTGTGGCCCCCTGTGTCTGAGGAGAGAGAAGGCAGTGGATGCTCCTTTTACCACCCTCCACCCTCCCTTCTTGCCTCAAGACAATTTTGGCCAGAATGTTAAGTTAATGAAAATGTCTATTCAGAATGCCCACTGAAAGGACATGAGCAATTAAGCCTATTGAAGACAGTCTAAGGTCAACAGACAAGCAAAATTGGCCTTGAGCTCAGGCTTGCTAATTAAATAGCATTAAGCCCAACTCAGAGTTTCTGGGGATTACAGAATGATATCACCCAGATGGAAGCTGAAAGGGATGGACAAATCTGTGTGTTCCTAACAGCTAATGATTCCTGGAAAGAGCTGGAGAAAATCCAGGTATGCATGGGCCTAAGCTGCCCTGTGTGCCATTCAATTCTTTTCTCGGCTTTTGAGGAGGAGGGATGTGGTAGAGAGGCCTGGGAGTAGAGCTGTATCAATTTCACCCTAATTAAAAGTTGTGAGGCAACTGTTGACTGTGGCTGACACATAGCAAAGGTCTATGGAATTGATTACCAGTGTTGTCCTCAAAGAATCCCACCCTATGAGATTCACATTCAAGCAACAAGAGAAGGGGAAGTGGAGAAATCTAGAGGAAGCAAATCTGTCCTGCTGGGTTTAATCTTCTGTGGAGTAGATACAATAGGCACTATTCGGAGTTTTTGACATATTTCCAGTTTTCAGAAGTTGGCTGTTGGCAACAAGCAAAGAACATCTCTTTACAGCCTAATGAAAACATGCACACAGTGCATGCACCTTTGTAAAGAGTTATGGGGAAAAGAGGAGGGAGGTGTCACTTCTGAGAAAACTTTGTTGGTCTTTCCACATACAAGCCTGTGTGTAATTTTTAGAATACTGACACTACATTAGGTTTGAAAAAAAAAAAAAAATTAAAATTTCTTGAATCTTTCCTGAGCTGAAAATATCATAAGAAGATGTTTCTTTTAGACCAAGTCAGAAATAACTCTCATACGTTCCTCACTTTCTGCCAGAAACTGACCTCACCTTTATAGCATAAATGATAATGAAGAATGCTTCTTGTGTTTATCATTGACCAAGTTTAGAGTAAAATAATTCATATTTCTTTAAATTTTAGAGCATTCATTTTGGCTTTGGATTCAAAAGCAAAATTTGCTGTGTTCTTTGTGAAGCACCCAACTCACAGTGAGACTGGCATATCAGCATGCAAAAAAAAAAAAAAAAAAATGATAGTTGTTTTTATTACTGTTGTTATGACTACTGTTACTCCTCCTCTGAGCAGTGAAACTGAAGACAACGTTACTCTTATTTTATTAGAAAAGAGACAGTTAAGCAAGAACATTTATTTAAAGGAAGACCTTTAATTAGACTGAGTCCACCTAGGACTCAATAAATCAATCAATAGTCAGACTCAGTACCAAGGACTCAATAAATACAGTTGAGAAGAAGAGGCATCCCCCTTCTTTCCAGCAGCCTCTCTCATCGTTGTGTATAAAACAAGTGAATGGGTTGCTCAGAATCACTTCGGTTCAATAGTTAGGATATATTCAAAGAGATGCATCTCTGATTAAAGCAGATGCTTCAAGGAATAGCCTAAAGCTGAGTCAGTCCCTCCATTTAAGGACTGTGATGCAGATGGCTTTGATTGTCTTGGAGATCCTAGATTTATATTCCCTTTGCAGACTAAACACAATAAGAGAGCACATTCAAAGTAAAATCCCTGAGCCAGCTTTGCCCTGTTCATACTGGTTCTGAGGTCTGCCCAAGGAAGGTCAAAGAGGGGGAGATACCTGGGGAGGCATCTGTGGAGATGCTTGTTGTTCAGGAAACTGACGACCTTATAGAAAAACAACTTTGTGTGTGTGTGTGTGTGTGTGTGTGTGTGTGTGTGTGTGTGTGTGTGTGTGTGTGCTCGCGCACCTGCGTACGTGTTGTTGTCTCATTCTGTTGCCTAGGCTAGAGTGCAGTGGTACACTCACGACCACCCCAGCTTCAACCTAATGGGCCCCAGCAATCCTTCTGCCTCAGCCTTCCAAGTAGCTGGAACTACAGGCGTACACTTCCACGCCCTTCTATTTTTTTTATTTTTATTTATTGCAGAGATAAGGTCTCACCAAGTGGCCCTGGCTGGTTTTGAACTCAGCTTCCCAAAGTGCTGGGATTATAAACTGAGCTGCCAAGCCCGGCCTAGAAAACTTAGTAGAAACAAACAAAAAACAAATAGATAACAAATAAACAAATTAATGGAAACAAATAAACAAACAAAAAATACAATAGTTAAAAAAAACCTAGAGCACAGTTAGTTGTGAAAGTTGTCAGATGAAAACTTCAGAAAAATCCTGCACAAAAGAAAGGAAGAGATTAAGCCAGTATTCTCAGGGTGATAGAGAAGTCACCTCAAGTTTGCTTGGAAGAAAGCAATGCACAAAAGTACAAAAGAGTCAGCCTTTAATTGTCATTTATGGTGCTCTTCTCTTACTCTTGCCACTTCCCTAGTCCCCAAGAAATCCAGTTATAACTTGAAAACTGAAATATTTTAAGGATTAAGTGATATTTGTTCAAGTTCTAATGTTTTCCTTCATGTTCTGTTTGCCACCCCCTCCGTAGCCCCCACCTCCCACCTGGAAATTGTCTTGAGATTTGTTAATCCTCAGGTATAAGTGTAATCAGTGTCCACAAAATCATTTCCTGATGGGTCCCAACTAAGGAACACAACTCTCAGATTACCCACAAATGAACCAGAATATTCCAAAAACAAAAGAATTCAAAAAATGATAATCTCTTCATCCATCAAAAATGTTATTTATTAGCTTTTGTTAGTCTTTTTCTGATTTTTTCTTGTAAACACAGAATCTTAACTTTGCATACATTAGGTTCCATCTGTGTTTCCTGAGCATAATCTAGCATATGTCAAATAAGGGAATTTCCAAAGACAGCAAGTAAAATTACCTACTGTATCAAATAAACCTGATGCCTAATGGGTTAACTACAGCATCTGTTGATTTATAAATGAATTATTCTCATTTCTTCTACACAGAAATTGCAAGGTGGATATTGTAAGTATGCAAACGACTTCTCACATACCTGTGATTTAGGGAATGAAGCGACATTCATCTTATGATCCCACCACTCGAGGCATCTTTATGATCTATATTTAGCAGGTCATAGGGAAAACAACATGGGGAATGAACAACTGCTTCTTTTAAAGACGTTGAACCAGCTGTGACCATGTCACATCCACTCACATTCAAAGTGGTGGCATCTACCAATATATCTGGAAAAAAGGACACGCTCTGGGAACATATCCCAGGGCAAGCTCTGTAAAAGCATAGTATATGAGCTTCAGATCCTCCATAAATGAACCATTACAAAATTATTCAGTCCCACAGCTAGAAGAGAACTTAGAGAATACTTAGTCCAGTTAATTTGGACAGATACACACACACACACACACACACACATACATATACATATGCATTCCCTCTTAATACACACACACACACAGACATATATAGTAGCTATCAAAAAAGCCCACAAGTAACTGTACAAAACTTAGTAACAAAAAACTATTATGATCCCCTAAATATGTTAGTTCAAATCTAACTCACTATAGCAGAAGGTCTTAAAAAAAAACAGCAGATGTGCAAGAGAAGAGGGAAGGAAGAGAAATAGACGAGTACTAACTAACCCCCAAAATTACACACCCCAGGATGTGACAACTTCTCTCCAATTAAGAACACTGACAAGCAATTGTGAGAATAATACACTGAACTAAGAGAAGTTACCAGATGCTCTCATTGTGCATAAATGCACAGGAAACTGCAAAAGGGAGGTAGAAAGATCTAACATCACTGGGACCTAAATTCTTAGAGAATGTGTTGTGGAGTTCATAACATATTCCAAAGACAAATTGCCAGGAGTTGAAGTTAGATACAGAAAAGAAAGATTAATCAGACACTTGTTTAAGAAGAGCAAATCTCCGAAAGGAATAACTTTGCAAGTAAAGAATTTACAGCCAATGTTACCAGCTTGGAAAATAAGCTCCACAGAGCTCTGGACAACACAAAGTATGGGCAAGTGACTGCCAAAATTTGACTTAGCTCTAGGAGACAGAGATGTGGCTATTACAAAAGCTCATGTTTCTGAGCAATCACACTAATGATAGAGGAGAAAGTCCTGGAGATGTAAAGTTGGAAAATAACTCTGTCTCATCCCCACCCAACCTTCCCCCATACATCTTTTCCTAGAAGTTCAGGAAAACTATCTCATACGAGCATGAAATTAACCAATAATTTTTAACAAATAATAAAAGCACACCAGAGTTTACTTACATACATTGGAAACTTTAAAGTGAATAAAAGTAAAGTAAGAAAATGGAAAACAACTTATAAATGAACACAGAGTCAAAAAAAAGGTTAGAAATAATATGCCGAGATCTGTGCTTCACAAATGTTAATATGCATTAGAATCATCACATGGTTTGGTAACATGCAGGTTCTGATTCTGTAAGTCTGTGACAAGGGCTGAGATTCTGTATTTCTAGTTAGTGCCTAGTTGGTGTGGATACTATTGTTCTATAAATTCCACTTTGATTAGAGATAGTTTATACCTTGGCATATATATTGGCAAGCTATGACAATTACGGTCTGCTGCCTACTTCTGTAAAGAAAGTTTTAGTGGAACACAATCATATCCTTATGTTTACATACTGTCTATGGCTATTTTTGTGCCCTAACAACAGAATTACTCTGTGACTGAGACCTAATGACGCTTTACAGAAACCTTTGCCAGCTCTTGGTCAAGAATAAAGAAATAAAGAACTACAGGAAAGGACAAGAAAAATATACAGAAAATAATGTAAATTTTTTAAAAATTCAAGAGAAAATAAAAATCACATTTTATGGAGTGAGTGGGTGTATTTACTCTCCCTCTCCCAAATTCATATGTTGAACCCTTAATTTCCAATGTAATGGTACTCAGAGATGGGCCTTTGAAAAGTAATTAGGGTTAGATGACATCATGAGAGTAGTGTCCCCTTGATAAGATTAGTGCCTACGAAGAAAGAGGTTGCTCTTTTTTGTCTATCTCAATGAGCACACAAAGAGGTCATGTAAACACACAGCAAGGTATTAGCCACTAGAAAAACAAAAGAAGAAGCCATAAAATAAAACCTATCATTTGGGTCCCCTGATCTAGGACTTCTCAGCCTCCAGAACTGTGAGAAATAAATTTCTTGCTGCTTAAGGCACATACTCTGCGGTAATTTTTTATGGCAGCCTGAGATGACTAAGATGCCACAAGAAACACAGTACAAAACATAGACAATAAAAAGAAAGCAAAAAGCCAATAACAAAAATATTGGAAATAAAAGAAACTTACAATCTTTTAAAGAAGTTGACGTGCCGGGCTCGGTGGCTCAGCCTGTAATCCGGCGCCTTTGGGAGGCTGAGATGAGTGGATTGCCTGAGCCCGCGGGTTCGAGACCCACCGGGGCAGCAAGATCTCATCTCTACAATAAAACAAAAAATCAGCTGGGCGTGGTAGCACATACCTGTAATTCCGGCTACTCGGAAGGCTGAGGTGGAAGGATCGCCGGAGACCAGCAGGTCGAGGCTGTGGTGGCCGGGAGCGGCCACTGCACTCCAGTCTGGGTGACAGAGTGAGACTCCAACTCAAAAAAAAAAAAAAAAAAAGAAGTTGACAACTATAGAACACATTTCAGCAAACTGCAAATCACTGGTCAATTCTAGTTTGTAGCCTGTTTTGTATGATGACTATTCATAGAATAATTTTGTATGATTTTAACTAGTTGTGAAAAGAAGTAGAAGTAGAAGAGAAAGAAGAAGAAAAGGGAAGAGGAGAAGAAGGGGAAGTATGTATGGTCTGCAAAGCCTAAAATAGTTACAGAAAAATGTCTGCCTACTCCAATATAGAAGACTGGGAAGGGACATCCAGCATACAGTTAATTGGTGGTTCCAATGAAGAAAACCAAAGTAAGGAACAGAACAAGTATTTAAAACTATAATTCAAGAAGATTTTCATGAAATAAAGGACCTGTAGATACAAGTTGATAAATCGTGAAAGGATATACTGTGCACCTAAAAAACTTGATGAAGTATGGTCAACATGGAGAAAAAGATTAGTAAACATTTTGAACTGCATATGTAAATGTATATGTATCCATATGTGTATGTTTATAGTCATTTCATTTGTATTTATATTTATTTCAGGTAAAGAAGTTGTTGCTCCATTTTATTATTAACAGCACCTTCCTTTACTTTCTCAAGTATCCTAGTTTGGAAAATAAAGGATAGGATTATCTTATTATAATTTTTTTAAAGGTAGCATTAGACTTATCAACAGCAATATTTTACAGCAGAAGTCACATAGAATTATGTCGGAGATGTTTAAGAAAAAATATAAGTATGAATTTTAAGGCAATCAAGAAACATGGAACTCTCCCCAAATCATTTTATGAAGCTAACATCACACTGATACCCAAACCTGGTAAAGATCCAACAAAGAAAGAGAGTTACAGGCCAATATCCCTGATGAGAACAGATGCAAAAATACTCAAGAAGATTCTAACAAATCAGATCCAGCAACACATCTCAAAAATCATCCAACATGATCAAGTAAGTACCATCCCTAGGATGCAGGGTTGGTTCAACATTTGTAAGGCCATAAATGTACTTAAATACATCATCAGATAGAAAAATAGGAATTGCGTGGTTATATCATTAGATGCCATTAGATGCTGAAAAAGCTTTCTTTAATTTATTTTTTATTTTTAGTTTTAAAGATGTGGATACAATTCAGGGTTAAGTATACAAATGTTCATTATGAAGGCACTCACGTTGATGAGGCATACCCCTTCCACCCCTGACAGCTTCCCTCAACTGTCAATTCCACTCTCCCTCCCCTGGCAGTTCCCTCCACTGCCAATTCCTTTCTTATAGTGTTATGATAATGGTTCAAGATCCGCTTATGAGTGAGAACATCTGGTACTCTTCTTTGTTTCTGTGACAGATCACTGAGTATGATCAACTCTGAATCTATCCAAGTTGCTGCGAAGTCCATATGTTTGTCCTTCCTTATGGCTGCATAATATTTCATTGTCTATATGTACCACATTTTTTTGTATACAGTCCAGCTTCAATGGGCAGCATGGTTGGTTCCATGTTTTTGCTATTGTGAATAGAGCCGCAACAAACAAACACGCGCAGGTATCTTTTTGGTAGAATGGCGTGAGTTCCTCCGGGTTTACTCCCAATAGGGGGTTTGCTGGGTCATATGGAAGGTCAATTTCTAGTTCTTTTAGAAATTGCCACACTGTCTTCCAAAGAGGTTTCACTAGTTTGCATTCCAACCAGCAGTTAAAAGCATTCCTTTTTCTCCGCATCCTCACTAACATCTGTTGCTTGTTTTAATTGGAACTGGCAACCAAATCCTTATCAAAACCCCAAGTGTCCATACTATAAGAGATAAGATAGACAGGTGGGACCTCATCAAACTAACAAGTTTCTGCAAAGCAAAAGAAACCATTGAGAGATTAGGGAAACAGCCCACAGAATGGGAAAAAAAATGTTTGCTAACTGTATATCTGACAAAGGCCTAAAATCTAGAATCTACAAGGAACTCAAATGTGCTAAAAGGAAAAAACAAAAAACAAACAGCCCCTTTAAAAAGTGGGCAAAAGACATGAATAGACACTTCTCAAAATAAGATATACAGGCAGCTAGCAGATACATGAAAAAGTACTCTATCTCACTAATCATCAGAGAAATGCAAATCAAAGCCACATTAAGATACCACCTAACCCCAATAAGAATGGCCATCATTCAAAATCCAGCAGCCCTTCTTGATAAAAACCCTTGAACATCTAGGCATAGAGAGAACATACCTCAAAATAGTAAAAGTCATCTACAATAGACCCACAGCCAACATATTGATAATGGACAAAAATTGGAAGCACTCCCCTTAAAAACCGAACAAAATAAGGCTGCCCACTTTCACCTCTCCTGTTCAACATCATGTTGGAAGTCCTAGCTAGAGAAGGAAATCAGGGGCATCCAAATAAGAAAAGAGCAAGTCAAGTTATCCCTCTTTGCTGACGATATAATTCTATACCTTGAAAGTGCAAGAGAATCTGCCAAAAACCTCCTTGCACTGATAAAGGACTTTGGCAAAGTCTCAGGGTACAAAATAAATGTGCAAAAGACAGTTGCATTCTTGCACACCAACAACAAACAGAGAAACAAATGAAAAGCACAATCCAATTCACAATAGCAACGACAACAACAAAAGAAATACCTCAGAATCTTCTTAACAAGAGAAGTGAAAGACCTTTACAATGAAAACTACAAAACACTGCACAAAGAAATCAAATATGACACAAACAAATGGAAAAATATTCCATACTCATGGACTAGAAGAATCAATATTGTTAAGATGCCCATTCTATCCAAGGCAATCTACAGATTTAATACAATACCCATTAATTTGCCAACATCATTTTTAGACCTGGAAATGACAATACAGAAATTCATATGGAAACACAAACAACCACATATAGCTCAAACAATCCTCAGCAAAAGAAACAAAGCAGGAGATATTACACTTACAGACTTTAAACTTTAATTTAAGGCTACAATAATCAAAACGGTTTGGTATTGGTACAAGAATAAGCATATAGACTAATGGAACAGGATAGAGATTCTGGAAGCAAAACCTCAATTTCTCAACCAATTCATCTTTGACAAAGCTTTCAACAACAACCACTGGGAAGAAGAGAACTTTTTCAGTAAATGGTGCTGGGAAAGCTGGCTGACCACATGCAGAATTTAAAACAGGACCCCTACTTATTGCAACACACAAAAAATAAGTCTAAATGGATCAAAGACCTAAATGTAAAACTTCAAACTATAAGAACCTTAGAAAATGCAGGAGACATTTTTATGGAAATTCGAACTAGCAACCAATTCCTGATCAAAACCCCAAATGCCCATGCCTTAAGAGATAAGATAGACAAGTGGCACCTCATCAAACTGACAAGCTTCTGCAAAGCAAAAGAAACCATCAAGAGAGTAGGGAGACAGCTCACAGAAAGGGAAAAAAATATTTGCCAAAAATATATCTCTATATATCTGACAAAAGCCTAACATCTAGGATCTACAAGGAAATCAAGCCTGCCAAAAAGAAAAACACCAAACAGCCCCATTAAAAAGTGGGCAAAAGATAGGAATAGACAATTCTCAAAAGAAGACATATGAGCCGTCAACAGATACATGAAAAAATGCTCAGCCTCACTAGTCATCAAAGAAATGCAAATTAAAACTTCACTGAGATAACCACCTAACTCCAGTCAGGATGGCCATCATCAATAACTCAAAAAACAACAGATACTGGAGAGGATGTGGGGAAATGGGAATACCTCCATAATGTTAATGGGAGTTTAAACTAGTACAACCTCTGTGGAAAACAGTGTGACGATTCCTAGAATAACTAAAAATTGATCTTCCATATGATTCTGCAATCCCCCTTCTAGAAATATACCCAAAGGAGCCCAAAATTGCTCTACGAAACAGCACAAGCATGTTTATTGCAGCATTATTCACATTAGCAAAAACATGAAAGCAACTGTTCTGAACATGGAAAGTGGACTGGATTAAAAAAGTGTGGTACATACACACAATCGAATATTACACAGTCATAAAGAAGGACAAAATTATGAACTTCCCGGCAACATGGATGACTTAGAATCTATAATACTCTGTGATCTATCAGAAAAAGAGAACTGAGCACCACATGTTTTCACTCATAAGTGGTCCCTGATCAATTATCATAATACCATAAAAAAGGTATTAACAGTTGTGGGAAACTGCTGGGGAGAGGGAAGGGGGAGGGAACACGTCATCAAAAAGTGTACCTGATTTCAAACCAGGTCAAATGGGAACCAAAGTGAGACACAAACTTTACTTGTAAAATGACCTTTTGTTTACCTAACCCTGAATTGTACCCCACATCTTTAAGATAAAAATTTAAAAAATATTTTTTTAAGTAACAGCAATATTTTATGACAGAAGTCACATAGAATTATATTAAATATGTTTAAGAAAATAAAATATAAGTATGATAAAATTTATTAATTATTAAAGTTTTCAATTAAATGGTCAAAAACTAGAAGGAACTTAAGGGATAATTTCCCTATGATCCCTTTCTATAAAACCTATGAAAGAACAAGTTTCAGAATCAAAAAAAAGAAAAGAAAATTGAGAACCATTTATAATGTCTGAGATTGAGTATAACTATTTATAAAATTAAGACTAACATTTAAAAAAATTGATGAAAAATATTATATAATAATGGATGCATTGATAATGCAAAAAATGGAGTAAACAAAAATGAAAGAGAAATGCAGAGAGTAAGCTGAAAAAAATAGGTTCATTGAGTAACTCAACAATATTAGCCACAATTAAAAAAAAATAAAAGCAGAGAAAAAGAAGATTGAATGAAGACAAGTTTACTATCTAAATCCATTATTAGTCACAGTTAAAAAAAAAGTAGAGAGAGAGTGACAAAAGGAAAGCACAAAAACATTATAAATATAAATTCAGAAATATAAACTGGTTTGGCAAGGGTTGCCTCAAAAACATCACTGTGAGACAAGATTGAAGAACAAGAAGTTTTGAGAGGGGGATCCCAGGATGACTTGGTATGAGAGTGGAAAAATATTGTAGGAAGTGTTAACACACAAATACAGAGTGAGGTAATTAATATGCCAATCCTGCAAGTAATTTTGACTCAATCCCTTCTGGCACCTGTGGTTGATTGTGTAAAACATCTACAAAAAATGGTAAAGAAGCTGGAGTGTTTATTCATCTATTCCCATCTCTTTTTTGCTGAGTGCTGCTTTTGGAAGCATTAAGACATCAGTTCATCTGGTCTTTGCTGTGCATGTTTCTCTAGTCACAGAAAACCCTTATGAAAAGAATCACAGGAGCCTGCAGGAAGTAGTCATCTAATTGTGTGGTCATTGACCAGATCTGCTAAAACACCTTTCCTAAATAAAAATAAAAATCACCAACACTCAACAACAACAACAACAAAAACAATATAATAAAAGATTTCCTACATATGATAAATATAACTAGGCAATTATATTACAAGAAGCTATACTTCTGCCTCTGGAAAGATGGAGAAAACAAATTCCCTCATTCCTCCTGCTAAGCATAGCTAAAATGTCCTGGGCATTACGTGTAAAACAAACACGAGAAGACCCTGAACAGTGGAGAGAAGACAATCAGATCAGCCAGGAACACCCCTAGTAACAATACAGCAGGGAATTTTCTGGGTTTCCTTTCTTTTTTTTTTTTTTTGAGTTGGAGTCTCACTCCGTCGCCTGGAGTGCAGTGGCACACTCCCAGTCACCCCAGACTTGACCTGCTGGGCTCCGGTGATCCTTCCGCCCCAGCCTTCCAAGTAGCTGGAACTACAAGTACCCGCTACCACACCCAGCTAATTTTTTTGATTTATTGTAGAGAGGAGGTCTCACCAAGTTGCCCAGGTGTGTCTCGAACCTGCGGGATCAGGCAATTTACTCACCTCGGCCTCCCAAAGTGTGGGTTTACAGGCTGAGCCACCGAGCCCAGCTTGGGTTTCCTTTTTGCCTCATATATCCCAGAATAGATGCTGGAGAGGTTAACCACTCAGAAATTTTAATAGAGGCAGACACAAAGAACCTCAAGTATGGCCAGCCTGCTTCCTCTCCCAAAGGACAAAGTGAGGGTCAGCCTAGAAAGACTGATAACATTTATGCAAGAACTGTTTTATTACAGCCAATCACCTCAGAACAAACTGCAGTTCATCTTTATCCCCAGCAGAAAAGGCCAAGTAAGGAGGCTAAATGCAATAAGGCATCCTATACCCTACTGGGGTGGTGTCAGAGAAGGCAGTGTGAAAGTCAGACTTTGTACTTGCCCAGCAGTAATGACGTTCCTTCTCTCCCTATAAAGTCCATGAGGATCCCATAAGGAGACTAGACTTCCATATCCACTGGTTTGTAAGATGGTGTCTCTATTTTTCCCTGCAGGGATGGTATTAGAGGAAGCTTAATTGAGATAAAGACTTTATTCACCATCACACACAGTGTCTGTGGAGGCTACCTGGAAAGCAGTAAGAACATCCCTTGCCCTCCCAGTCAAGGCAATATAAGCACAGATTTAGTAGAAAACCAAACTTCCACCCACCAGCTGAAAGTAATAAATATGTTTTCCTCAGAGATCAAGTGGCAAACCTGGACTTTGACCTCAGCCTGGAAGTATTGAGGCTATATCCCACTAGAGTGGTGTCAGAGGAGACCTTCTGTGACCAAGGTTTAAGTAGATGAAGAATCTTAAGATATAATCCCCGAAGTATACAGATTTCATTTGAAAATTACTAATCTTATGAAACCCAAGAGAATCAATCTTGAATAAAAATAGACATCAACAAATGTCAAAACCAAAAGGACGCAGGTGTTAGAATTACCTGATGAGAATTTTTAAATGTCCATAATAAAAATATCTCAATGAGCAATTAAAAATACTCTTGAAACTAAGTAAAAATATCAAATCTCTGAAAAAAATAAATAAAATATTTCAGTAAGTGAATAGATAATATTAAAATGAAAATTTAAAGAAATTAAAAAAAATTATATCCAAAATACCCATCTCAATAGATGAGGTTAGAATGAGAAGGCAAAGAATAGAAATAGTGAACTTGGAAACACAATAATAGAGTTTACCTATTTTCAACAACAGAAAGAAAATAGACTTAAAAAAGGAGCAAAATATTTGGTATCTGTAGAACTATAACAAAATATTTGACGTCATTATAATCTCGAAAGCAGAGAATGGCTAAAATTTTTCTATACATAGAAAATGACTCAAATAGACATATCTAAGAAAATAAGTGAACTCCAAACAGAACAAATTCAAGAAATCCACAGTGAAACACATCATAATCTTCTGAAAACTAAGGGCAAATAAAAAATCTTGAAAAGAGTAAGAGAAATGGGGACATAACGTTTGCTGTTTGAATTCAAGACAGCAAAAGCCAGAGGGAAGTGGCACAACTTTCAAAGGCTGAAAGAAAAGCTCTATAAGCTCATTATTCTACATTAACAAAAATAGCCTTCAGAAACAAAAAGGAAATTTAAAAATTATCAGATTTTAAAAAAGTAAGAAAACTCGTCATCAGCACAGCTACCTTAAAATAATGGCTGAAGGAATTTCTCTAAAGAAAAAGAAAATGAAAGAAAGTTTGGAAAATTAAGAAGGAAAAAAGAAAATAGGAAGAGTAAAAACTATGGGTGACTTGCCACCCCAGAAGAAAATTTGAGAGATACTGAAAATCAGAGAGCAACAGCTAAAATCGACTTATGTAGAACAGAAGTCACTGGAGACCTAAGTTGATAGGAACACCAAAAGCATAATTTTGACCAATTTATGGGGATGATTGTAGACTTAGTGTGAAAATGAGAAGCTCTAGATCCTACAACCTTAGGTTGCACCTACACACCTATAAAGGATTATACGGATTTTAAATCTAGGAAATTCACATTTCCACAGTGAAGAGGCAAGAAAGATTCCCCATTTGGCTATGTCAAGAAGATAGAGAAAAGTAACTAATATGAAATATACACAGAGCATTTTCCGTAACATTGTCAGAGCCTTTTCCCATCAGGGACAAGGATGTTCCCTGACTCTAGCCTGTTCTAGCCTTCCAATCTTAACTAATGGTTGGGGGAGTAACATTTGTGATAGTAATAGCCCAAGGACACAGACTCATTGAAATATGGTGATTTAATCATAATGTTACAGCAAAGTTTTCCTCCTCAACGTTTTACTACTCTACCAAAAGGGCTCCAGTATAACAACAGAATATCACAGCTGTAAGACATGGATTCTCTATGAGAAGAAATATTTAAAGAAACCCAAAGGAAATAAGCACAATTTAAAACAAACAATGAAAAAAGACACTAGAGGAATTTAGAAGCTGCTGGCAAACACAGCAAACATTAAACACATCCCAATTTCCGGGAACTTAACGTAAGCCCTCATACTGACAGCCTACTCTCAGTTCTTATTACCTAATATATCATATGTAGCTTTCAACAATAAAAATAAATTACAAGTCTGACTAAAAGGTAAGAAAAAAAAACAACCTGAATAAACAAAGGAAGTGTCAGAACAAACAAGATTCAAATATGATAGAGATTTTGAAATTATCAGGTAGGAAACTTAAAATAACTATGGTTGTATCTTAAAGGTTCTCATGGAAAAAATAGACAACATGGAAAAATAGATGAGTAATATAAGCGGAAAAATGGAAACTTTAAGGTAGATACAAATTTAACTATACCAATAATTACTTTGAATTTGAATGATCTGAGTATACCAATTAAAACAAGAAGACTGTCAGAGACAATTTTTTTTTAAAACCTTCAAATATTTGTTGCATACCAAAAATCAATTTTAAATATAAGAACTCAAATAAAAGGTAAAGGGATAAAAAAACATACCTAATCAAAATAATCTGGAGTTACATTTACACCAATTTTCACGCTAGCATTTTAATATTAATAAAATAAACCTAGAATTATTACTTGAATTTCAAAAAAGTGGAACAGGAAAATTATCATAGATTAAAAAGGGGCATTATATAATGATATGGGGATGGGTCAATTCTTTGGGAAACCCTAACATTTCTTAAGGTGTATAACATAAAACAGTGTCAAAACACATGAGGCAAAATCTGATACATCTATAAAGAAAAATAAATAAACCAATATTATAGATGGAGGTTTCCACCCTTTTATATCAGAAATTAAAAGAGCAATTGTACATCTACATGCTAAATAGAAAATATACAAAAAACTATGTACAAATCTTACACTTAAAAAAAACTCAAAATAAATACTTAACCTTAATGTAAAATGAAAAGTTTTAAAGCTTCTAAAAGATAACATAGAACAAATTATATGAAGATAATTTTGAGGTAAAGCATGTAAAGCAAAACTGCTGATAAAAATAAGTTGGACTTTATTAAAATTGTAAACTTCTGCAAAAGTCACTGTTTACAGTGAAGAGAAAGCCACAGACTGAAAGAAAATTGGCAAAACGTATCTGACAAAAAACTTTATCCAAAATATATAGTAGTCCTTCCTTATCTGTGGTTTTTCTTTATGTAGTTTCATTTAGCCATGATCAAACATAGTCCAAAACTATTAAATAGAGACTTTTAGAAATAAACAATTCATAGCAAGCCATTAAATAGCAAGCCATTCTGAGTAGCATGATAAAGTCACACGCCATCTCATTTCATTCAACCTTGGATGTGAATCATTCATTTGCCCAGCACATCCACACTGTATATTCTAACCACTCATTAGTCATCAGCATCATCTGCTCCACTGAATGTCAGTGGTTGGCATCCAGATATAGACATTGTCATGGCTCGGTGATTCAACATAACCCCAAACAGATGATTCTTCTGATGTGTTGTCGAAACTCAATAGTAGCCTAGTGCTACATTATAATGCCTCGCATCACTCACCTCATCTCATCTATAGGCATTTTGTCATCTAATATTGTCACAAGAATAAGGATGATAGTATTATAAGGTATTATGGGGGGCAGAGAGGGAAAGAAAACACATTCGTGTAACTTTTATTATACTAGATTGTTATCATTTTCCATTTTATTATTAATTATTTTTGTCAATATTTTGCTAGGCCCAATTTATAATTGTATGTATGTATGTACAGAAAAAAAAAGTTTTGTATAGTGTTCAGTACTATGTGTAGTTTGTATGTGTAGTTTCAGGCATCCACTGGTGGTCTTGGAATGTCTTGGAATGTTTCTTCTGCAGGTAAGGGGAAACTATTATACAAAAAACATTTTAAACTTACCAATAAGAAAATAGAAACTCAATTTAAAAACAGTCAAAACTTCACTATAAAAGACAACCAAAAGCAAACATGCATATGAAACAATTGTGTAACGTCATTTGTCATTAGGGAATTGCAAATTAAACAGCACTGAAATTTTATTACAAAACTATTAGAACAGTCAAAACCCCAAATCAGACAATACCAAATGCTTTTGAGGATGACTATCAACAAGAGTTCTCATTCTTTGCTGGTGGTAATATAAAACAGTACAGCAATTTGGAAGAGTTATAAACATAAACATAGTCTTAGTATACAATGCAGAAATTGAGCTTCTATGTAGTCACTCAACAGATTTAAAAACATATTTCCAGAGCTTAGGGAGAGTGACTTCAAGATGACTGACTAGAAACATTGTATGCTTAACTCCTCCACTTAGAAGAATCAATACAGTGTACAGACAGTCACATTTCAAATACATTATCCAAAAAAGAACACTTGCATTCAACAAAGAAGAAAGGAAAGACTAAAGGCAAGGAAGAAGAAGAGAGAGAGGCATCCTACTTAACCAGGATTGGCTGGGAGCAGAAAGTGACTTCCCCATGTGGGGAAAAGATGAAATGATCAGTGTGCCCACATCCCCACCATGTAATCATACACTCCTTACTATGGGATAGCCCTTCAATCCTTCCAAGCCTGAGGCTTGCCAAGACAATCCACCACTTTGTGCACCTGAACACTCCTTCCAGAGATCAGAGATTGTGTCTAAATTTCCAGTTTTAACCGCCTCAGTTGCAAGTGCCACCTGTGGGCCTACAGACTCCTCTACCTAGCCCATCAGTACATCCACGAACATAAACACACACTGCTCAAGGCCTAGAAAATCATTCCACCACTGCTACTGCCATTGCTCACAAGCACTGGATGCCCAGGAGCCTAAGAACCTGCTTGCTTGCCAACTTTCCTGTTTCCACTACAGTATCAGAGCAAGCCACCTAAAGATGCAAGAATCAGCTTGCCAGTAAACTCCAACACAAGTGCCACTGTATGTGACCCTGGGGCATGTTCAACACTGCGGCTACCACTGAGGTGTTAAGATAGGCCCACTTGGGATCACATAAACAGGGAAACTTTAGACTATTACCTCCAGTAATAAATACTTCATAACCCACTAAGGAAATCAGATGCCACTGATGTTGTTTATAGCAAAAGAAATCATACAGAGACTACACTACTGCATGCATCCAGATTCAGAGCCCAAGTGCTTTATGTAACCAACACTGTAGCTACATCTTCTAAAAAAAAAAAAGGAAGGAAGATGGTGATGGAACTGGTCAGGGTGTGAGAGTCTCTGCAAAAGTGAGTGTTCATAAAAATTGTCTGCATGAGTGGTTGTTTGCTGGTGGATGAGTGAAAATCCAACTGAGGGGAGACTCAGGTTCAAGCAGCCAGGGCTTTCTTCCAAGGTGACTGCAACCCACCACTGCCATGAGATCAGAGCCCCAGTGAGCAGGATCATCTGCTGTTTTCGGGGATCTCTTGGGAGGAGGCAGCAGTGATCAGCTACTTCTCACCACTTAGCATGTGGTCCACGCCACCACCTGTGCTGTGGCAACAGACTTGGTGCTAGCAGCAGGAACCACGGGGAAGGCACAATGAGTAAATCTGGAACTTTTAGCTGCTGATGAGGAGATGTGAACCGTCGCCATTTTCTCTGTCCTGGGACTGGTCAGAGACCTGAGTTCCCTGCCCAGTTCTGTCCAACCTTCAGCCTGAGAACCAGAGGCTATCTTTGCACCCCTCTGGGATCAACCATTGGACTTGGAAGGACAGATGCCCCTCCCCCTTGCAGAACCAGGCAGACATGTCTGATCGAAGTGGGAGATTTGGATGCAGTGGCAGTAGCAGAAGAGTTGGGTTAACCCAGATCTGATTTACCCTCCTCCCAGAGTAGTCTGTGGGGTATCTGATCCATGCTGAGAGCAACCTGATCAGACTGTGCTGAGAGTGGAGAGACTGGGTTGGAAAACAAAGCTGCTCCCTAAGACGGTAGCAGCTAAAAGTGGTGGCAGTGTTTGGGAAAGGAATTTGAAGTTCCAGAAACAGTCACAGAGGGAGCTCTTTTTTTTCTCTCCTTCTATTTTTGTTTATGTTTTTGTACTTGCTTTGCTTTTGTTATTGTTATTTTTTAGAATTTTCTGTTTGTGTATGGGTATTTTTATGAGAATGAGTATATCAACAGGTGTCTTTTGTTTGTTAGTTTGTATGGTGATTATACATTTGGGGAGTTTTTTATTTTTTGTTTATTCATTACGTGGTGTGCCCCTCTGTTTTTTCTCTTCTTCTCTCTTTTCACCTGCTTTTCATCTCCCTTTTCCTTTTTTTTCCATTCTTTTCCTTTCTTTTATCTCATTTTGCTTTCAGGGGGCAAACATGCACCCTCTACACATGGACAGATTGTAAGGCAGAGGGAAGTGGTTCCAGGGGTCTCACACACCTGTCAGTGGATACAGGGATCTGCATATAAATTCTGAACCACAGCTCCCCTTTAATCAAATCTCAAAACTGCAAAAACACAGCCCCCCAACCCCAGTCCAGCTTCATAATGGAACAAACCCAGAGGATCTATATGAAGAAGAATAGGAATTGAGCACACTGAAGTAAAAGCTACGCCCATCACTGAACAACAGAATTAAAGAAGATGAAATAAAGGAGGCAGAAAACCTTCACAAATGAAGAAGAACCAATGGAAGAACACAGGTCCCATACAGACCCCTGGAAAGACAGCAACTAAGATTAAAGGCTTCAGAACTCAAACAAGGAAGAACCTTCAGAATGACTGGTCTCAAACCACAAACACAGATATCAAGATATTAATAGAGAGAGTAAATAGAAATGAGGAGAAACAAGAGGAAAGAATGAAGGAGTTGATAACTGAGATGATGGCCATAAAGAATACAGCAGGATTTCCAGCAAGATGGCGACAGGGCAGCATGGTCTGTGAGACCCTCTGCAAAAGAGAAAACTCATAAAGACCCCAGTTATCTCCCAAGGGCTGCAGCTTCCATCTTCTGCAGCCTGTTCTTCACAGGGAGCTTACCTGCCACCAACACCCACCACCGCTACTCAGATATCACGGTGGTCTGGGCTGTTCCCGTAGTCGCGGATGCCGCTGCTGCGTTCATTGCCTGCCCATGTCTAAGGCGACGCATGACTATGAACTGTGAAGCCCCAGCAAGCAGGATCTTCTGAGATCGCTGCTGCCTGGCTGCTCCTGCCACTGCTGCTATCACACCATGCCCCTTGCCCAGAGCCAGGCCTGTGGGGCTACCCCCATGTACAGGGAAGTTGCCGCCACCAATCGCGGATGCATAACCTGCTCACTCCCCTCTGGACTGCAGCGATGAGATAGCACTACCTGCTGGGAATCCAAGGGAGTAAACCTACAACCCCACTGCATGGACAGACTTCAAGGTAGTGGGAAGTGGGTTTCAGACTATCCAGTTGGTGGATACCGGGATCTGCAGAGAGATTTTGAAACACAGCTCCCCCCTTAATTAAATCCCAAAACTACAAAAAGGACTGCCCTCAACCTACAATCCAACTCCAGAACTGAAAAAGCAAGAGGAAATACATTAGGAAGAATAGAAGATTGAACAAATAGAAGTAAAAGAAATCCCTCCATCTCTGAATAACAGAATTAAAGAAGATGGAGAAGTGGAGGGAAGGGAAAAGTAGGGAGGAAAAATCTACACAAATGAAGAAAAACCAAAAGAAGAATACAGGGCTCACACAGACTACTGGGGGGTCAGACACTGAGAACACAGACTTTGGAACACAAACAATGAGGAGCCCCCAGAATGACTGATCACAAGCAACAAACCCAGACATCGAGGCATTAATAGAGAGAATATAAAAAATTGAGGAGAGACAAGAAGAAAATAGGAAGGAGCTGATGACAGAAATAAGAGCAGTAAAGAATACTGTGATGGAAATAAATCACAAACTAATAAGCATGGACAGCAGAATTAGCCAAGCAGAAGAAAGAATCTCAGAACTTGAAGACCAAAATACAGAACGAACCCAAACTGTCAAAAACATAGAAAAGAAGCTTAAAAAGTCAGAACAAAACCTTCAGATTACTTCAAGAGACCCAATCTAAGAGTAATTGACCTTCCTGAGGCAGAGAGAGCCAGAGGTCACACTGGAACAACCATTTCATGAAATCATTCAAGAAAACTTCCCTCATCTCATCAGTGATGAAAAAATTCAAGCACAAGAGATTCAGAGAACCCCTGCAAGACAACAAATGAGAAGACCAACTCCCAGACACATAGTAATTCACTTAAACAAAGTAGCTATAAAAGAAAAAATCCTAAAAGCAGCAAGAAAAAAAGGCCAGACTACCTACCAGGGAAGATCAATTAGAATAGCAGCAGATTTATCCACAGAAACCCTTCAGACTAGAAGAGCCTGGAGCCCTATCTTCAAAGTTCTAAAAGATAAAAATTTCAACAAGAATAACCTACCCAGCCAAGCTAAGCTTCATTAGTGAGGGAGAATTGAAATCTTTTCCAGATATCCAATTCTTAAGAACCTACGCTGCCACCAAACCACCTCTACAAGAACACTTAAGAAAGTACTGAACACAGAAGAAAAGGAAAAAAGAACAACAATATTCTTCACAAGAGTACAGGCAAAAGATTAAAAACACACATGAACTAACTCCAAAACCAAAAGAAAGACAACAAACAAAGAGGAACAACAACTCTGTAAGAACCTTATGACAGGGATCAACCTGTGCATTTCAATATTTAGCCTAAATGTAAATGGAATCAATGCACCACTGAAAAGACACAGAATGGCAAAATGGATAAAATATCACCAGGCAACAATCTATTGCCTTCAAGAGACTCACCTCACTAGAAAGGACACTCACAGACTCAAAGTAAGAGGATGGGAAACAAACTTTCAGGTGAATGGAACACAAAAGAAAGGAGGAGTTATGATCCTAATTTCAGACAAAATACACTTCAAGCTATTAAAAATATAAAAAGATACAGAAAGCCACTACATAATGATAAAAAGTTCAATCCATCAACAAGAAATATCCATCTTAAACATATATGCACCCAACATAGGAGCGCCAACTTTAATAAAGCTGCTTCTAGGTAAACAAAAAAAGATATTGACTTCAACACTATCATAGCTGGGGACTTCAACACCCCACTCGCAACCCTAGACAGATCGTCAAGACAAAAAATCAGCAACAAATCTGAAACCTCAATGTGACTCTCTTGACCAAATGGACTTAATTAATACCTACAGAACACTCCATCCAAAGACCACAGAATATACATTCTACTCATCACTGCATGGAAAGTACTTTAAGATCGACCACATTCTTGGCCATAAATCAAGTACAAGCAAATTTAAAAGAAGTGAAATATTACCATGCACCTTCTCAGATTACAGTGGAATAAAAATAAACATTAACACCAACAAGGTCAGCCAAAACCCACAAAGATATGGATACTAAACAACATGATGCTAAACAACTCCTGGGTCAATGATGAAATCAAAACAGAGATCAAAAGATACCTGGAAACAAATGAAAATGAAGAAATATCTTACCAAAATCTCTGGGACACCATGAAAGCTGTAGTAAGAGGGGAATTTATATCCCTACAAACGCACATGAAGAAAATGGAAGGAACACAAATTAATAGCCTAATAAGCACCTAAGGAAGCTGGAAAAGCAAGATCACCAAAATCCTAATTTCAGCAGAAGAATTCAGATCACCAAAATAAAAGTCCAAATCCAGGACATAGAAGACAAAAAGATAATACAAAAAAATCCA